>NW_010252264.1:283-13815 GCF_000690775.1 Eurypyga helias
TACTCAGGGGCTGAGTCACGACTGGGTTCGCCCCCACTGAGCCCGTCTTTTCCTGTTTGCCTGTGATCTGCAGACTGCTGACTGTTCCATTTTCGCTCCTTTACCTTTTTTGCTAGGGATGACCTCTAAGGATGCTTCAAGTGAAGCTTATAGTAACTGGAGATGACTTTGGCTATTGTCCTCGCAGAAACCAAGGCATCGTGGACTGTTTCCTGGCTGGTGCGGTATCTAACGTGTCCCTTCTAGTCAACGGAAGTGCTGCAGCAGATGCAGCCAAGCTGGCAAGGAGGTAAGCTACTTTCTTTAGCTCCTTTGTGGACAGCCTCCACAAGCTATTAATGGAAAGCCAAGCCTGGAAAATTTAGTATTCCATAAGCCCAGTATAAACACTATATATTTAGAGCCTAGGCTGGTATAAAAGAAAAGTGGATTCCAGGCATATTTACTAAGATAAGACTATTCGCAGTACAGCCAGTGACCTGCCTACCATGCCTATAATGGCTCTTTCTCTGTTATTAGCCACTGCACCACACTTTCTTTTCCTCAGGATAGAACTCCACTTACACAATTTAGCTGGTAGCATTGGGGTTTGTTGGACTTTCTTTTCCCACATTTACAAAAGATGCACCATTAGAATGAAAGTCCACACTGTATACCCAGGCCACGCTGCTACCCCTAAAACTATTAGAGCATAAAAGCAAAAATCTTCAAATCTTATTTGATGCATTTCAGGGAGGCTGAACACAGTGTCAGCCAGGTTCATGGCAGATTCAGGGAAAGGTCTGCAAGGGCTAAGTTATAAATCTGAGCAGTGGATAACTTGATTTTTCCACTCCAGAAACTTTTTAAAGCACCATCTCCATATTTCTATTAATTCTAGTCTTGATAAATCCATTTGTGAAAGCTGCATACATAAAGAGAGGGATAATACCTTTTACCTGCCTTGTACCTACCACTTTTACTCCTTCCTGAACTTTGGAGAGGCTGCTGGCACAGTTGCCTCTGTAGCAAATCAAGCACAATGTGTCATTCTCAAGGACTAGCTGAGCAAATCCTTTCATAGGAAGTATTACTTGTATTTAGATGGTAAAAGCCAGCTTAATGTTTCAGCTCCAGTGTAGGCAGGCACTTGGAAGCAGGAGGATGTCCTGAAAGAAAGAGCAGCAGGGTTGAGAAACAACCTAGGAAAGCAGAAAAGGAAAGGAGCCGTATTGATACTAGAATAATTGAGACCTTACGCTTCAAATACAGCTGCTGCAGGGGATGCTTTCATCAGAGTTGTACTCTCCTTGTTCTCCTTGAGTATCTCTTCCCTTTCTGGCTGTGATTTTAGGGGTACTTCTTTAGTGTTAGGTGGTGCAGGAAAGCCAGGGTGTGGTGTTAGTGGCAAACTGGTCTTTTGTTAAAAAGGCTAGAAATTACACACCAACACTGGGAGAGGAACTGCCTCTGGGATGATAAGGTAAGAAGCAGAAGCATACAACACTGTTGAGATGCCTAGAATGTTAGTAAATGAAACAAATGAAATGTAAAACAAAGACGTAAAAGCCAGCACTTCTCTCTGATATGGAGGCACTGTGAAACCCTTTTAAGCCCCAGTGCTCTGGTAACGTTGTCAGCTATTTTAGCCATGGTCTTTAGCAAGCCTTTAAATATAGAATCCACCTGGCCTCATTTCCCTAGCCAGAAAGTAGGCCATGTAATCAGAGGTTTAAAGAGCATCTTTGAATCCAGGTCATGACACTTGTGCTGACAGCTGATACAGGTGTGAAAAGCCAGGTTGGAGGGCAGGTGACGGCAGAAGTTGCAACCTGCTGCTACGATTTTATTCTTTTGGGAGGTAGTTTTGAACAGTAAATGTGAATGAAATTAATTTAAATCTATATCTGAACATATAAGCAGGGTCACCTCGGGAACAACTGTCAGCACTAGAGATCAACAGCTCAGGCTCTGCAGTTCCTCATTTGTGTAACTCTCTGCAGCTGTGTTCAGCCCTACACACCTTGTAGGGGAAGCATGTGCAGGTTTGGTGAAAAGGGTGTCTTCTGATGCATTCCCACTTCAGGTGCTGCTAGTACACACGGACTTAACCGGCACCTGTGCGTGTAAACTCTTGTGTCGCCCCGAAGATGTTTGTTCCTCTATTGCAGAACTCTTTTCAGACACTAATAGGTCAGACTTACTGGAAATGTCATTGAATCCTCCTCATCTTGTGCTGCAGAAATGGGAAAGTATCGCTGTTGCTTGACTGCCTTGCTGCTGTTATTCCCTCCTTCCCCTGCCTGGTGTTGTTTCCCGTCCCACGGTGAATGTTGAGGCTTTTCAACATTTTGTGGTTTATGGGATAAAAGTCTGCCTTGCATTTTCTCTCCATGTTTGTCTTTCCCCACAGACACCCAACTAAGCAAGTGCTATCTCTCTCTCTCTCTCTCTCCACCCCAATACCTATATATACACACACGTGTGTGCATATATGCTTAACGCCATAGGGGACATTTCAGCCTTGACAGTGGTGTAAACAGGGGACTGCATCTGTCACCAGCTGAGAGAAGAGGCTTGAAGCGAGTAGCTTGTTCTTTCCTGTGGTGCACTCCAGTGTTGTGGGATTTGGCCTTTTGCACACATGGGGCCATGACTGTCAGGGTGTTGGGCTGTTTCTGGAGCCTGTGGAGATTATCTGGGTGCTTCATGATTAACTGTCTGTGACATTGTTGCTTGTCACTGCAGGCCTTGAACTCTCTCCTCACTGGGTCTTCAGTTAATTGGATGCAGGGAGAGCTAATTAGTAACAAGACAACTTTTTTTTGCAGGACAGTCCTTAAGCACCCCGTGCTGCCGTGCAATGTTAGGACTCGGCATCCTTCAGAAAGGAACACAGTTCCTCTGGAATTTCATTCTTCCCCCCATTTTCACAACAATTCTGCAGGCTTCTGGGCATACCATCTGTTGTCCTGTGTTTCCATTAGAAGCCTTGGCAGAAATGCGATGGTAGCCAGCAGATCCCTGTATTGGCTCTAACACAAACTAATTGCAAAACCAAGGAGTAAATACAACACCTTCCCTAACATCTAAGGTCTGGATCTTGGGCTTTTCTAATTTGCTGCCACAACTGGGCTAAAAGAAGGGATCCACTCACTTCAGCAAAAGAGAAGTTTCAGCAGAGGTCTGATTCATCACCAAATGACAAACCTATTGATAGCAACGGCTAGAGCAGTACAGAACCAGAACAGCAGGCAGGAGGAGACACTTCCAATTGCAGGGGGTTTTCAGTAAGTCAAAGCTTTTTTCTTTATGGGATATAGACTGACTGAAACTTCCTGCTTATCCACATAATACAATCTCCATTTTCTATTTACCAAGACCCGCCTTGAAGTCAGCCAGTCTTCCTGGTGCTTATTCCAGAGCCTTTCCCAGAGATTGGAAGGGTTATTTTGTTATCTGAAATGAACAGATTCCTTCATTTTTCCTTAGAAATATGGAGATAGCAGAAATAGAGAAACTAAGGATTGTTTGCCACCATATTTTACCTCCCTTTTATCAACCAACTCAGTTGTGACTGAGTATTAGGACCAATCTCCAGATGATTATATCCAAATACTTGATGAAGAGTGACGTACTTTAGACCACAACCTCCGTCTTCCTGGGTTTTTTGCAGTTTAAATGTTGAACATCAGCTACACAAAAGCTGAAGCCCCCACAACATCTGGGTACATTTAACAGAAGAATCTAACAAACCCACATTTAATTGCTGTCTGTGTTTTCACTTCCTTTCCCATCAACACTAATTGCAAAATGTGTGTGTAAATTGTGACTTGATTCTGACCCTCCCAGTCAACATCTGACTAATCTAGAAGCCTCTCACGCTTTCTCATCACCCTTTTATCCGACTGTTAATCACAAGGCAGACAGTTCCACTGCTGAACTGTGTTTGGATTAAGGGTGGGGCCTTAAGATAGAATCCCAGATCACGTTATCTTTACTGGCAGCGGCACTTTTTGCTGATGTAAGGTCATGGACACAGGAGCTTCAGCTGATACAAAGATGTAATCAAAAAGAAAGTCACATCCCTAAGGTATGTTACAGTACCAGTTCTTAACACTGCAGAGGCTTTGGAATGTTTCGTCCAGCAGGAAAGTGGAGCAAGACAAGATGCTGTTTGATGACTGACAGTTAGATCGTACAGTTTGCTGAGGAGTGAAGAGCGGGTAGGGTAGGGGAAGTATGAAAACACCAGCATGGAGACACTAAGGGGTGTGCTTTTTCGTGCAAAGCACAACCTTGCTTTGTCTGGCTTCAGACACTTGGATGTTTACTGGAACAGGATGTCTAGATACAGATATTAAGACAAGATGCTGTTTGATGACTGACAGTTAGATCGTACAGTTTGCTGAGGAGTGAAGAGCGGGTAGGGTAGGGGAAGTATGAAAACACCAGCATGGAGACACTAAGGGGTGTGCTTTTTCGTGCAAAGCACAACCTTGCTTTGTCTGGCTTCAGACACTTGGATGTTTACTGGAACAGGATGTCTAGATACAGATATTAACATGAGGCTCTTGATTGCATCACACTGGGACTGAAACCTGATGAACCAGTAATTTCCTGGATAAGGATACAAACAGGATGCTGAAGGTGGGATCTGTTTACCCATCAAGGAAAAGGGTAAATGCTATGCTTATGCCAGGGCATGCAGCCATCAGCAAGACAATTGGGACCAGGCTTAGGGAATCACATAATTCCCATAGCCACTGCAACTGCTCCCGGGAAGGCAGGGACTGCACAAGGTCTGGACCCAGGGCACTGCTACTCATCCACCAAGGTCAGAAATGTGCAAAGCTGGTGGGCACCTTAAAGAGTGACTCAGTATAGTAGCAGTCTCCAGGGACCCTTTACTGCTAAGGAAATGAATGAACAGGGCCTGCAGCTGCACAGAAGCCCATTGCCTCAGCAGAGACATTTGTTCAGAGCACTCATGTGGCAAAACAAGCAACTACTTGAAAAGGAAGCAGTTTAGCTGATTGTATTTCATCTATGTGATAACTGGTCTGGGGTTTGTCGAGTCAGAAATCTTTCCAGACTAAATTCCTTGTTGCCCCTTGTAGCATTTGTTGTAAGGGTATCCCTCACACACAGCAGATGCTGAGCAGAGAACCGCAGCGCCGGGCTGGCTTTAACAGATAACTTCCTCTGAGCAGAAGCAGCTGACTGATGGACTAACCTTAGTGGCTGCAGAAGCTACTGGCCTGAACCTCTTCTCAACAAGCTCACACACAGCCCACTCTAAAGCTCCTTATGCTATAGGAGCACACACTTGTAGACACAGTCCTTTGGCTTATCAGGAGTGAACTGACCCTTGTGCTAAATCCTGCTCCATTTCTTTGCATTCTCCAGGGCAGTGGGACAGCTTTGCAAACACCTAGACATGGGCCTCTCCAAACAGATGGTGGAAGGGTCATTGCTGCTTGAAAACACCAAAATGATTTTAGAGAGAGTGAGCAGATTCCTCAGCATCATTTTGTGTTGGCAACAGTAGCTGTTACTGCAGTGCTTTTATTGCAGAAACTACTGTTGCTTGGGGCTCAAGGCCAATCCTTCTACTTTGATTCTTGGGTGGAGCAATTAGCAGTCAGACTCACTGGCAACTCACCCTGTCCCATCTCTAAAGGGCTTTGGCAGAGCAGTGGGTATGAGGCCAAACCCACAACAGCTGAGCTCTGTCCCCAGTGTGGCATCACATGCTGTATAAGCTGCTGCTCTCCACTTCGGTATTTCAGCCAATAAAACAGCAGATATTTTACAGTCTTTGGAAAGATGCGGGCAACCATAAAGTATGATTGTGTAGCAGAAACACAATGTAGCCCTCTGAAAAAGGGGCCCTTCCAGGATATTCCTATAACTTGACTTTTCTCCCTGCCTTATCTACATAACAGCATGCCTTGGTGTCGCTCTTTGGGTGCGGGAGCTGCATTTCAGTGTTCAGAGACGCTCAGGAGTTAGTCCGGTGTGTGTAGTAGTCAGCCTCTTGGCTCAGTCAGAAAGCCCAAGACTCTGGTCAGGCCACAGCACGATTGCAGCCCTGTCTCCCAAGGCACAGCCCAGCTAACTACCATAATGATTTAAGTTTTGCTCATGTTTTCATCTCACTGCAATTAGTACTTCAAGTACTCACGGAGTGTCAGGACTGTTAGGAATAACACCGGGCAGCAGGACATTCGGTGCCAATAGGAGGAGGATCTGGCTCACTGCAGCCAGAGGAAACACACAGATTTAAGTACAGGGAAGCACTACCTAGCAGCAGAACCCTGCTGTGCCCACTGTTTTCCTCCTTCCCATATCCTTACAGCTTTCCCAGCATGCCTGCTTCTGTGCATCTCTCACAGATGAATACTTCTGAACAAGTTTCTCACATGCTGCGTTTTGGTTTCAGTGCCTGTATCCCAGAGCCGTTAAATGCCAATAGTTCCTCTTTAGATGCCTCAGCACGGACAGTCTGTCAAACCAGCCAGGACTAACTCCAAGAGAAAACTATTAAGATATTCAGCTGGCGGTAGCCAAAGCTCCGAAACATGCTCTAATGTTACAGTCAGCGTCTCCCCTTACAGTGAGAACAAGGCCAGCTCTCTCTGCACTTCCACATTCTGCACATTCCCCAGCTCTGGGGCTGGTTTCAGCTCAGGCGGAGGAGCGGCTGTAATGTTACGCAGCGCAGCGCTTGGCTCCTTGGTGTCCCACACCTGTCGGAGGGGCTTGCCTTTTCCTGGAAATAGCTTCCCTCGCAGCATTTGAGGCATTGCACAATTGGAGGTGGTTCATTCGATGCCCCCGGGAGACAACATAGAGAGGCTCAGCTGTTCATTTCTTGCCCTCCCACAACACATGAGAAGCAGAGTGCTCAACAAAAACCAGCAGCCCTCCATCTGCTGATTCATGGTAACACATGAGCCCTTTTTCTTGCAGACAGCAGCGGCTGTGGTACAAGTAATGCTATCAGCTGATGCAGTCAGAGCTTCCTGGAGACAGGATGAAGAATCCGGGGTGGATTTCTGAAAAAAACCCAAAACCCCAAACCCAAAACAAAACCACAGGTTTTCCCCTGCCTGTGAGCTCATGCAGGTACACAGCAGGTCACAGGAGGGAGGGGAAGCCCTCCTGCCACAGCACTCCTCCTGCACTGTAGCTGCCTCCTGCTCTGCCATCAGCTGCCTGCCTAAGGGCCCCCACTCCCAGTGACAGTGCCCTCCAGTTCTTGTATTAGCACAGAGCTAGTGTGCACGTCACGTGCTCAGGCCCCTCGTATGGAAACCTGATGAACATTTATCATCAATTATTCAGTCAGCCTCTGCTGCAGAGAAGTCACCAAATCAGAGAAGCCAGACAGGACCTTTCTCTCCACAAGCCCTTTTGCTGCATTAAGCAAACATTCAAGCTCCCTAATCACACAGTGGACAGGAAAGAGATGGACTCATTTCGTTTCACAGACCTGTCCACACAACCTGACTCGTAACATTTATGTGTTTGTGGAGGAGCAGTGTCTAGCAACAGACTACACCACCCACCTGGAGCACAAGACACGGAGCAGCCAGGAAAAAAGACACTTAGTCCTGCGAGGGCCAAAGCCTTACCACCTGAAGGAGCTAAATGACTCTGACCTGGTCCAATCCATCCACAATCCTCCTGTCCCCAGTAACCTGGTGCTTCACTAGCCAGCTTCAGGGCAGCAGACAGAAGGGGAAGATCTGGTTTTTGCACACTTGGCCTAAATGGAGATTGCTTTTGCTTTCGTCCTTGTGGTTGTAACAGGGACCGACCATGCCCAGTTTTAGCAGTTCTGTGCAGAAATTTCGGGAAGGATTTAAAGCATCACAGACTTGGTGCCTTGAAATTAACTCTGCACCATGACTCAGACTGGGCGGCACAGAAGCACACTGCAGTTCCGTCATTTACTTACTGGGTCAGCCAGAGGCCAGGGGTTGTCTTGGAAAGAGTTTCAAAGCATCGTTTTGGCCACTGATTCTGAGGACTTCCAGAAGTGCTAATGAAACAGCACAAACCTGAGCACCTGCAGGTCCTGTTTGTATGGCAGGGGAACCCACAGCGCAGCCCAAGAAGGAAACACCAGCACTCTGCGCAGCCCCGTGCTGAGAGGAGCTCTGCAGATACCTCAGCTCCGTACCTGGCTTTTCTTTTTTTGTGTTCATGTTGCAGAGTGCAACTAGTGAACCAACTGGACCCTTGTGCGTCCTTCGCAAGGCTCCACACTTCGACTGCCGACCTCCCTGCAGGAACCCTGCCCCTGTGCCTCAGAGATGCTGCTTTGCACAGCTTAGCCTTGTCGCACAGCGCCCGATGATCCGCACCAGTGGGGCCGCTGCGGGCAATTTCAGCTGCATCCTCTGGGAGCAGGACACCCCTCAAGTCAGACAGCATTTACACTCGTAGCGTGCGCTGCTGCTGTAACACCTGCCTTGGGCACACTTATCTGCCTGGATTCTACTGAAGGGCAGCTTTAGAAGTTGTCAAGTAAAACTCAAATGTCTCATAAATGTAATATCGTTAATAGCACAAACAACTCCAGGGAATACCTAGCAAGGGCTAACGAGGTGCTTCAGAAAAGGGTTGCAAGGTTCAGGTTTCTCTGTTCATCAGGGCAGTTACTAGTAGCACGCGGCTGTAGCGTTCACTGCAGTCGTCGCGTTTAGCCGGAGATACCCCGTGGCTGCTTTCTCCACGTGAGTCAGGGTGAGAACAGAACTGGGGGTGCTCACAGCCTGGTCCTTGGCAGACTGCACAAGGCTGAGAGCTGGAGACATTCTCCTCTGCTTAGTGCCGCTGTGCTTTCCTCTCGAGAAGAGGCGGGATACAGAGCTGTACGCCAGCGCGTACACCGCCACTTCTTAGGTCAGCCTAGATCTTTCACTGCACTCGACCCCTGCGGCCACGGTAAGGCAGGTAGAGGTGCAAAACTTAACATACGCTTCCTTCCTGTTACAGATACAACATCCCAATGGGCCTGCACGCCAACCTCTCCGAGGGCTCTCCTGTATGTGAGCTGCTCAAGACAAACTCTTCTCTGCTCAACCAACATGGATTCTTCCATGGGAAAATGGGATTCAGAACAGCTCTATCAAAAGGTCTCCTGAATATGTCAGAGGTAGGAGAAGGCCACATACAGCCATGCCACTTGCTTTCTGGGTATAGCTCAGCCTGCGCTTCTCCTGGCACGTAACAGCTGAAGAACTTCCCCAGGTCCCAGCTGTGAGCTTAGAAATGGATCTTGCTATGTTGCCTGGGCAGCTGGAGCTGCTTCCTGGCCTAATTCTGCCCTCCCTGCTTCCGTGCCTGCTAACTACTTACCTGAGGGGACAGAGGCGGCACTGGAACAGGTATTTACAAAGAACCTGGAGATCAGTAAAGGGAAAATGCCAGAGAAGTGTTAGTAGGCAGTAGGCTTTTCATCACCTTGAGAGAGGCTTCTGTTCTCTAGGGAGAGGGCTGGGTTTGCCCCATGAGTAAGGATGAAAATGTTCAGGTGATCAAAACTGCCCAGGGGATATAAGCACCCATTTCCCCATTCATTTGACAGGGAAATGGATGTTCACATAGCCTGTGTGTTTTAGAAAATCCCAGAGATTCTCTGTAAATAAAGATTTTCTATAAAACCATAGAGACTGTGCCTAGGGGAGGTTCTGGGCAGCCCAGCAGCATCACACATCCATTTACACATCCTATCACGTGGTGCCTCCCAGGGCAGGTCCCAGTACAGGCCAGCAGGGTCTCCAGCAGCCCCCTTGCACCCTCCCAGTCTCAGCCTGCTGACAGGTCTTGCTCTGACCCTCTGCTGTGCAGGTGAAGCAGGAGCTGAAGGCCCAGGTGGAGCTGTTCCAGGAGCTGACAGGTCACCTACCTCCTCACATGGATGGGCACCAGCACGTTCACGTCCTCCCAGGTAAGAGGGCAGTCCTCTTCTTCCCAGCACCAAGCCGGTGAGGGTTGGGCTCAGCTCAGAGGGGTCTCTCCTTGCCACTGCTCCCTGTCTGGGTAATAAACCTCTCCATAAGGCACTTGCTCTGCAATTACAGTTTGAATGTTCCCACCTGGGCCCTGGGAGACAGTCCTGCCCCCACCCGAACTGGCTGCTTGGTGACATGGGTCTTCCGGTAGCAGTGCAAGGGGATTAACAGCACAAATGGCCCAGGTTACACCTTCTTCTCCAAGGACTGATGATGTGATCAGCGTGGAAGGAGGCAGGCCGGGGCCAGCTTAAACTGCAATGCTTAAGCTTGGGAAAGGTGGTAGCTCTTTCAGGTGCTAGAACCATCCCGTCAGTTGCATTTCCACACTGATCCCTGTTGGTAGGTCTCAGCACACTTTAGAGGCGGGCAAGTACCTGTCGCTGTTTTGCAAATAAAGACATTGTAGTACAGAGATGGGAGTGGGCAAAAAAAATCCGTATTTCCCCACTCCAGCACTCAGCTGCCTCTGGATGACAGATCTGTGCAGGGGCTTGATGATGAACGTGCTCCTGACAGCGCAGTCACCTCCGGTGTGCTTCAGGACCAGAGTCACTACCCTGGAAGGGGTTGCTGGGCTAAAGGCTCAGCACGGAGGGGACACCAGGCACTTAGAGCAGATGTGGAGGGAACACTGTTCCCATCACATCCAGATGAAGAAAACTGTCTCATCATAAGAGAAGCCAAATGGGATTTTCTTAAACATGGAAAGACCTCTCTGTGCTAATGGCTTTAAGGGGACATGATGAGCTGGCTGTCTCTCTCCTGACTAACGTGCCTCTGCTTTCACTTCCAGAGGTCAGGCATGTATTTGCAGAGGTGTTAGAGGAGTACGGGATTAAGTACACACGAGTCCCCATCGAGCCAGGCCTTCATAACTGCGACTGGATTCCACCATCCCTGATGGACTTCTATCTGGGAGTAGAAGAAGATTCTTTTAACACGGTGGATGTGTTTACAAGGCATGGAATAAGGTAAGACAGGCACTACTCATCCTTTCTGCAGTAAAGCTTTAAGATCTTACCGGTTCCTGATAGCATCTTTTCCGAATGGAACGCCGCCTTTCTCCTTCCACTTTGGGCCTTACGAGCAGGTTCAGGAGGAGTGCAGAAGCGCTGGGGGCACTAGGGCTTAGAAATCTTGTTGGAACAGAGATGACTCACTTCGCACCTGAAAGGGATTGTTCTTTCCAGGGAATGTTTCTCAGCCGTTCCAGCAAAGCAGCATTAGCCTGGTGCCTGGGACTGTAGGAGGCTGCAATGCTGTATCCACACTGGAATTTTAAAAGTAAAATCTGGGGAATGTTTTCAAGAAGTAACTTTTAATCTCCTTGGAATAGTGGAGAAAGGGGTTTAAGGAGCAGGAAAGAGACTAATGAGAAACAAGTGTTTGCTGTTAGGGAGAGGCAGGAACCTGGGAGAGTTTGCAGTGCCCCAGCAGGTGACTGCTGCTCGAAGCAAACAGTCTTGTCAGCATCCACACCCAAAGCTCAGCCCTTCCCCCAATAACATACTCTTCTAAAACGCATAAATCAGAGAGTGTTTTATGGATCCAAGACATTTCATGTGAGACCCTTGCAGCCACCTGTCCTTTGGGGCAGATTTCTTTACTTTCTCAGTCTAATGAAGACGTTATTTTCTTGGATCTGTTTTCGTCAGCTGTTCTCAGCTCTAGCAGAAGGCTGGCGTTTCACCCTGCTCTTCCCAGCCAGAGCACACGGCCTGTACCGCAGCAGGCCGTTTCTGAGGGCGAGCAGGGCACAGCAACGCGCAGAGCAGCCCACCGGGAGAGAAAAACCCTCCTTTTGGGGCAGGTTTGGGACAGGGACAGCGCAGGGGACTCCAGCGGAAGCCCCACACGCTCCAGGGATCCCCCGCTACCCAAGGGGCAGGGCTGGTGTCGACCTACCTCTGAGAAACAGCTGCTCCACAGTCCATCTCTCCAGGGGCACAGGGAGGAACTGGTGGGGCTGCCCCGCACCTGCTGTTCACCACCCCACAGGGACAGGCACGGAGCTCGGCTCCGGCCTTGCGGGAGGGCAAGGAGGGGTGAACTCACACAAAAGAAAACCCGGGATAAGGAGAAGAGCGTGGTCAGCTGAAGTCACAGGGAACCCAAGGCTGCACCTCAGTGCCGGCACCTGTGCAAAGAGGTACCGACCCCAGGGAGAGCCACGGTTCACTCTGACACGGGGGAGTGACTCTACTTACTGCGTAGCGACGAGGCCTCAGCAAGTTTAGTCAGTTTTCAGGTAAAAAAAGTTAAACTTACTTTTCCCCAAGTCCTGTAAACTCTTCTCAGAGTTGTGTTCAGCTGGGCTCCTCCTTGATCAAACCGGTAAAGGCTTGGTTTCTCCCCAAACCTCACTCTGCCCTCGCACGCCCTTGCGCAGCCCTCCTGGGCTTCTACACGCCACGCTGGAAGAAGTGAGGTTTGTGGGCAGACCTGAACGAAGGGCTGGGTTGAAGCTACGTAAGAAACAGCCTCTACCTGGTGTCCTCAGCTGCATGGCTCCAGTAGGAACGACGTTTTGTCTTCTGTCCGCGACAGGTTCTAGCAGGATGATTGGTTAGCAGCGTGGTTTCCGTTCTGTTTCAGTCCGCTTAGCCGAGGGTTATTACCGAGAGATGGTCATTAGTCAGGTTTTGATTGGCCTAGCCATAATCAATCATTCTGCCAGCGTGGCGTTTCTCAGGTTAGCTCTGCTCTTCCCTTTTGTGCCAACAACGTGCACCTGTAAGCTCAGAGATGCCAGGGAGCCCCTGTGCTGTGAGACACACACATCAAGAGCGCAACAGCAGCAGCGCTGGGACTGTCAGACCCAGAACTGCTGCTGGAAACGGTGTCCTGGTCTCCATAAGGAAAGGAAATGCATCGCCACCTTGTAGTTCTGGTTTTGCTTTTGTTTAGAGTTAAAAGTTTTAGCCCCCCCCTTTCTTAACGTAAATGTTCTGTACGTTTTGATTGCTCATCCAGTGGATCTAACATTGTCTTCCAACTGGCCAGCACTGATCCCAGTGTTCCCTCCCCCGGCTACAGGTGGCCAGACATCTACATAGGTTTGAGTACCATGGGCAAGAGCATGTCTGTCAGTAACATCTGGAGCGCCATCGACGCTGCCCTCCTGGCGTTCACGGCCAAGGCGCCTGCGCCCCCAGCGCCACAGCGCAGGACAGTGACCATCGAACTGATGGTGCATCCGGGGTACCCCAGCATCCCACCCGTCGGCGGCTGTGGGGAGGGCCCAGATGACTTCTCACAGTCCTGGGAGCGCCTCCATGAACTCCAGACGCTGATTAAGCCCGAGCTGCAGAGCCATTACAAAACCAGGAACATTCAGCTTTGTTCATTCAAGGACCTTTAAGTCAACAACGTACATACATTTACCTTCACGCTGAGGCTACGCAGTTGCTAACGTCCCGAGAGCCCGACTACCGTTACCAGTGTCACACCTCCTGGTGCAGGCGACAGGAGCTGGGAGCAGCATTGGGATGTTCACGGAGGAGCAGCCACGGGCCGCGCCCC
>NW_010252264.1:13894-15091 GCF_000690775.1 Eurypyga helias
GGCAGCCAAGGCCCTGCCCTCCTCCCAGGGCTCAGTTCCTGCCAATGCCGCGGTGAGCAGCACGGAGACCTGTGGCAAGACCAAACAGCACACAAGCACCCCGAGGGGCCTGATCATCTGCTGCCTCGGCCTGAACTGCAAAAAAGAGAAGATGCTGGGGAGCAAGAGCTGCTGCGGAGCTACCGCTCGCCATCCGCTGCTGGTGGGAGGCCTGGAAACCTTCAGCATTTGGTTTTCTTCGAGCAGCCGGTGTCGTCCCTTCCCTCAGCTCGTGCCTGCCCGCCGATGGTGTGGGGCACGCGGCGTGTTGCATCAGGGTGTTCCTCTGGCCCAAGCAGCCGATTTTAGCCTGGTGGTGTCCGCAGCCACAGCCCGCCTGCAGCCTCAGCCAGCAGCGATGACGGCTCTGCCCGTGTAGGCTGCCTCTTGGCGTGAAGTCACCGCAGGAAAGGAACATCGGCCACGGCCCTTTCAGAGCGGCTTTTTTTCCCCTGGATGACTCTGTGAGCACAGCAACTGCTGCCCCGTCTGCTGTTTCAGTAACTGCTGTGGGGAGCTCACCAGCAACCACTCCCGCTCTGCCTCGCAGGAAAGACGCGTGGGGTGGCTGCGTACCAGCCACCAGCGAGTTTCCAGGTGGAGAAGGTCCGCGTTCGTCCACCGTCACCCGTCCTCAGCGCAGTCGCCCTTCGGCAAGCCCCAGTGGCACGGGTACGTTTAGCTGCACCCTCAGCTGTAGCCCCCTCGCTCACCTGTAACTTTCACATGGGAAAAAGTCGTTGACATTGTTTCTGTTCATTTTCCGCACAAAAGCGATCCGGCTGAGGTAACCACCGTTGGTTAACCACGGTCTTAACATTAAAAATTTCAGTATGATCATTATTCTTTTAAGTGAAAAATAAACTCAGGCCTTTTTCTACTGTAACGCTGCAGGAGGCTTTTGGTCTTAGTTACAGCCGGAGCGCAAACCAGACGCACTCACCTACCTGCTCTTCCCGCGGAGAGGACGTTACCGGGAGCCGTTTGACCTTCTCTATAAAACATCCCAGGAGATTCGTTCCGTACAAACACGAAAAACCCCACCAAGATGCTTCAGAAGGGGGTTTGCCAGGTTCTTCCCTAATTGCCGTCCCAGCATTCATCCCCGTCACGAGGTTTGGTTTTGAAGCCCCGGCGCGGGCACGGCGAGGGGCAGCC
>NW_010252265.1:0-8537 GCF_000690775.1 Eurypyga helias
CCACCCCACCCCCCACCCCCTACTCCCCAAGAACACCAGAAAAGTGATTCTGGTCTCACTTAAAATTTTAAACAAAATCAGATTGACCATGACTATGCTGTTGCTAACATAAACCTTGGTGCTTGTATGACTAAACTCCCAGTGTGCAAACACCATCAGCCTGTTGAAGGAAAAGAGAAGTCACCACTGGGACAAAGCTGGACTCATTAGGAGTTGAGAAACATCAAGCCTACTACCAAAGATATGTAGAAATATCCTTAGAAATCTCCAACTCCACATTTAGTGCATTTGTTTGCTGAAGTTCTTCCTTTGATATTGAAGACATTTTCCCCTGTTAAACTGAAGAGTTTTCAAAGAGCTTTTCTCCAGAGCCAAATCAGATCAGGTGCCTCTGTGTGAAGTTTTACTGACTTCCTTGAAACAGTATATGGCCTTGGAAAATTTCCTTAGAGCTAAGAACACGGAAATACACATTGTGATGGAGCAACATAAATAATAGTGGCACATCAGTTTACCCTTGCAGGAATAATGAGTGTTGTTTTATTTCTCCACAGTATCAGTAGGAACTTAGAAAAAGCTGTGACTTTTTTAGCAGGCATTACAGTTTCAGTAAGTTCTAAAAGACACGTCTTTGCTTTGGATTTTATTCATGTAAATATAAACATACACCTTTAAAAAAGTTATTTTATCTGAAGTAATAGCTGTGTACCCTCTGGTTTAGTAAAGTACTATAATTTTGGTGGTTAACTCTTTTTCATCCTTCTCTAGAATGATACTAAAAATTTAAAAAACAGATAAAACCAGATGAATAGCACCCAACTGACCCAACTACGTTAAAGGACTTGCAAAAGTACGTTTATTTTGCAGAATACAGCTGTTTTCTAGCAGGACTGCACAGTCATTTCAGTAGTTATGGAAGGTGGATATTTCCACTTGACTGGTGTCAGATCCGTAGGTGTGGGAGGTTGTCGCCTGGGGAGAGGCGAGGAGCAGGAGATTCCTACAGAAGAGCTGTCCAGCACCAGTCTCGCTTTGTTTTCCTCAGCATCTTCTGTGTGAGAAGTGCTGCGCTGAGCTGACTTGAATACCTTCTGTGAGATCTTAGGTATTACTGGAGTGAGTGTGATTTTGAGTCTCATCGGCGAAGTAGAACCTTTCTTTAAGCACTGACTGTGCAACACCTGTAAAGCAATTTCTGCTTGACAGCACTGATCATCATCTGAAGCGTGCAGTGGGTACGCAGCTTAGCCACGCTTAACCGTGTACTCAGGTTGATTTACAGGCTTTGTGATTTCATATTTTGCTAGCATTTTACAGTGGTACATGTCCATGAAAGAACAATCTCTCTTAGCAAAACATGGTGGTGTTATAGGTGGATATCTCTGATACATGATGCTGGAGTAAATGAATCCTTTAGCCCAGCCCCATTGTTAGTTGTCAGTGTGAATGTACATTGGTTTTGATGTTTCTGAGCCAGTATTTCCAGCAAAACCAGAGAGGTCTCTATTTAACCATTAAGACTGAGAGCAAAATTGCAAAGGACTGTGTGGAATAGGAAGTCATAGCATGCAGTGATACGTGCAATCGTGAAACGCTTTCCAGAGATGTCCATGGCAACTAAAATCATAACTTTATGGGGTAACAAAGATCTCAATAGAAGGATCGGCTTTGTGGCGATTTGTAGTTTCCCTCCCCTTTCCTCACCTAACCTTTAATGTTCCACAGGCTATAAATTACTGATGTCTTTCTTTCCATTAGGAGATAAGCACCTTATCACCTCTCCTCTTTTCTAACATCCTTATCACTCCACAGGCAGTAAGCATCTTTACTCTCAGGTGGTCTAATTGGTACATATCTAATTAAAGGCAAAGCATCTTTCCTCAACTTGCATGCAGCTTCGAAGTATGTAGCTTTGATTTCACACCTTAAAACAGCTTCATGTGCCTGAAAGTTCTCATTTTTCCAAGTGTACTGGTTGATCAAATAAAGTATACCACCTCTGTCCACAAACTTCGCCTTGCCCATGTACCAGTGCGTTCACTTGTTGTTAGTGAAGAAGAGAAGACAAGTTTTCATGGAACTAGTTAAAAAGTATGTGTGAGGACTGCAGCCTTGAAGATTAGGACAAAATGATGATGAGACAGATGATGAGACAGAAGATGATGAGAAGATGACTAAAGATGATGAGACAGAGAAGAAAAGGATTCAGTAAAGACTAAGATTGATGACTGGATTAGCAAAAAAAAAAAGAAAATTTAGGGCTTATCTCCTAAGTGGGGACATTTTGTGTGTAAGAGGTACCAGAGATGAGACAGCTGACTGTATAGGCAGGACATAGTGCCAGCATCAAACTGTTTAAAGAGCATTATTCTACTTATCGTTTTAGTGGACGTCTTAGGAACTTTTCTGTGGAGTGAGAGGATAGATTGTCCAAAGTTATATGGGCTATAAAGAGAAAGAATGATCATTCTAATTGGAAAAAAAAAAAAGGCCATCAGTTCTCACCAATTAAGAGGAGAAAGGAGAAGAAACATTATACACATAACACTGACATTTCTAGGCACTTCTAAGTTGTGTAGCCAGCACTTATCCAGATATTTACCCATGTTTTATTTAAATGTTACAAGGGTCACACTTTCACAATGAATTGACCTGACCTGTGTGACACTCGGCAGTTTTATGACAACCGTACATATTTCTTTTTTCTCTCAAAGTCTAACTAGTTCCTACAATTTTTAACATTGGGTTATGCTCTTCACTGTGAGGACGTGTTTGAAGGAAGGTAATAGGAAAATATCCACTGAAATTACCTAATTAGATTAGAAGAAAAGAAAATAGATCCAAGGTTCCTCATTCCACACGCCCCCAGAGCACCCTTTTCCCCTTAAAGAACCTTTTTGTAAACTTGAGGCATTTTTAGCACTTTGGAGTTACCAGCTGAAAGGCATTTTTTTGGTGCAAATCATTTGCCTCACTGTTGTAGTGTGCGGCTGGCAAGGAAGCAGGAGGTGTCTGTTCCACACTAGGAGAAGCGAAATCCCTGTTCCCTAAGTGAATGATCCAGCAAGATGCGAGTTCTGAGTTTCTTACCTTCTTGGGGGCTGCCTGCAAGGGGAATGACGTGGGGTTATGCGGCATTTAAAGAACTTCTGTGGGGATCCCTCCATGATCCGATTCCTTATTGTTGGGTTTAGTTAGATTCCTGTTGGCAGTTGTTAATAAGGTCTGTGATGGTTTAGGATTTTTTTCTCAGCTAATTGCTCTTTTGATTTGTGCTTCATGAGCTTTTTAAAGTCTATGATAGGATTGCTGTTTATCATTTGAAATAACCACAAGAATCTTGTAGAGTTTTCTGAGGTCAGACTGTCACTATGTTTTTGTTTGCTTATGCTGAGCTAGTACTTGGCAGCTTGTGTAGTAGCTCAGCCATTCTCTAAATTAACAGGTGGGTCTTTGTATTTGAAGTGATTGATGTGATTGAAGTGATTAGCATGTATATGCCTAAATAAATTACTTCGGGGGAGAGAGAGATCCAAATGGAGAAAGCTGGATAGGTCCAAAGAAAGTTTGTTGTGAGAACCAGGGTATGTCCAAGAATGTGCAAAGGACTTAAGTGAGGAAAAAATCTCTGACCAGAAAAATGTGTGGGAAAGTGCAATTTCACTTTAAAATCTTTGCTAATGAAGGTTCAAGAATGTACTTTTTGGTGTTTTTCTCTGGAGGCAAAAGCCCTGGTGCAGGTACAGACATACTGAGAAAAAATCAATTGCTGGTACAACAACTTATTTTGCTGTGATAGCAATGTTGTGTCAACCCTCCCGGGTTTTGGCTTCCAAAGTAACTGGAGAGCCTATGGAAAAAGGATTGTTTAAGTGCTTTAATTCATTTTAATAATATTGCCAAATCACTCATCTCAAACTTCTTTTTTGAAGGACTCTAGAGTCTACATGGTTTTTTTCTTAAGAGCTGGCACTCTTACTTCCGTGAATCAGCAATAGTTCTCTTGAATCTTTTTGCAGAGCTTCTTTATTTGGCATCATGTTGGCGTGACAGGAGAAGCCTGTCTCCCATAGAATTTTTAGAGTTCACCTGCTGGTTAAAATCCTTTTGCATGAAGCAGTAGATCACTTGTTTATTTATGCTTACATACTTACAAATACAGTCTAAAAATAGCAGGCTCGCCTGATCCTTTACATCTGTATACACACAGTGTTTGTTATTTTTTCCACAAGTGACACCTTGGACTTAATAAGATAATGGGAGAACCCCAACTCACGGGTATAAATGCAGCTGCAAATAATGTTTTTTGCCCTTGAACTACCTTCTGTTTGCACTTCCCGCTGTATCATTGTATGACATTGGCTGTTGGATACACGTGTGTTACGTAAAGCTGACACCTTGTTCTTGTTTTGCTCTGCAGTACCGAATTGGACAGCTGTACATGATAAGCAAGCATAGCCATGAGCAGAGTGACCGAGGGGAAGGTGTGGAAGTGGTGCAGAATGAACCCTACGAAGATCCAAACCATGGCAATGGCCAGCTAACAGAAAAACGGGTCTATCTCAACAGGCAAGTGGAATAAACCTGTTTCTATCAGCATGGGCTGTCATAACCATTTGCAGGGAATATCCCTTCCAGGTAATAGCCTTTCTGATTCAAGCAGAACATGTTCGTGTGAATACATGCCACTTCCTGGTAGCCACAGCAAGAAGGAAGGTGGCTTGATCAGTGGCTGGAAATAGGGGGCTTAGTCATCACTTCCTCTAGAATATCTTTTCTAAGAGAATGAATTATAACTTGAAGTTAAGGCTGTACCAAAAATCAGGACTTTTGTTTTCTTTTACACCTGTTTGCCATTCTGTTTTCCAAAATTTGGGGAGGGAACCAAAAAACTAAAGAACAGATCAACAAAACCCCACCCTCCAAAAAGACCCAAACTCAAACCACTAAAATGGTCCAAGGGTTCTCACTTCATAATAATGTCACAAAGCCAGTAACCCATTTTTGGTGGCAAGAGGCTTGCCTCAGCCGAGTTAATTGACGTTCTGAATGACCATTAGGCTTGTGCAATGATGACCTTCTGTCCCAAAATAAAAGGCTTAAAGACATGATGGAAAAAGTTGCTTGTTTCCCCAAAGTTCCATCACTTCTTAAAGTGAAATATGTGTCTCTTCCTATGGTGCAATTATATTGCTGAGGATCAGTGCCTCCACACACAAAGGCCCGAGATGTATTTTTATATATATATTTGTGTCCTATGAAATAGATTGCTCAATCTGTTTCTATTTTTACTATTTCTGAACTAATAGAATATCTCTGCTTTCCTGAAGTTCTTCTATTCCCTTGGGCCTGTTTCATTTTATTAAACTTATGCTCTGCAGCATTTCATAGTGGGCATAGAAACACTACAACTATTGCTTCTGCATTGCAAGTTACTCCTCCACTGCAATCCTGACGTAGCTAACCTTAACTCAGGCTAAATTGAATCACCAGTAATGTTGCACGCACGCACACACACGAGAGTCTAATAATATACATCTTAGCATCATTTAATATTATTGTGATGGTAACTGTTCCCTCACAGGCTAGATACAGGACTTGGGAAAAATCAATAAATGGGTTCCTGTTGCAGAGCTCCCAGAAGTTGTGGGGTTTTTTTAATGTTTCTGGATATTTCTTTCCTTCATGTTAAAAAGAGATAAGGCTTTAAGCACTGGAGAGCAGAGTCAGAAGTACCACTTTAGGGTAATTCATAATAACCGCCAGGGCTGTGTCCTAGGAAGCGTGTACGAGACATAGGTGGGAAGCGTGGAGTTTCTGGTAGGCAGGCAATGGAACGAAGGATCTCTTACCCAAAGACAGGTACGAACATTGACAAAGAATATCTGTGTGCCTACGACAACTGGGGAGGTTTTTGTAAAGCTATGGTGGATGTTTGAATTCAGGCTCGCCGAGTTCAATGACTGTCATGAATACTCCTTGATATCACCACCAGATTTGCTATTTGAGTCTGGTTTTGGTGTCACGATACCCCCAGATATTGCAGTATGACTAGAGCTTTGTGGAAAGGATTATCTGTTTTTCAGACAACTGTAGATTTTGCTGGGAGGCCAGGATTGCTCTGGAAGACCACTGAAAGAGACATGTGGCCCTACGAGATGTGCGGAAAACTTCTCCTCTGCCTGCATTTCTTGAGGAACAGGCACAGGTCTCTCCCTCATTTTTTTGTCTTCCAGGGTCCACCGCCCCAGTAAACTTGCCAGATTTGCTTCACATTCTTTTCCTCTGGCGTGATCTCTCCAAGAAATTTGAGCTTATATATTTGGTGATGGTTTCATGGAAAGTCTTTTGCATGGTTTTCATTTTTCTGGCCTGATAATACTTTAAATCTTGCAGAGGATCTTCTTGCTTACCATTCCAGCTTACCAGCTGGAATGCCTTTGAGAAAGACTTCCTCCCTGTGTGCTGAAAGACTGAACTTCACCTGGGGAAGGAAGAAAAAAAAAATGTAAAAAAGAGAATGTGATGCACAGATACCTGTGCTGCTAAAATAGAGATACTGTATTTTCTTTCTCTGAATGGGCCTTTGGAACTATTCATGTGTGTCTATGACTGTGACTTGCTGGAAACTCTGACTGTAGTGTGTGTTTTGCTCAAAAGATTGTTTTGGAGATGTGCGCTACTGGCAAAGACAGGAAGATGGGCAAAGATGTTAAAACCAACAGCAACCAAAAAAAGTGCAAAATGAGCAGTTGTATGTTAACAAAGACATTACTAGTAAAATTTTCTAGTGTCAGTGTAAGCCTTAGTTACATTCAGAGTTGTTTACTGCCTCTTCTCTCTTGCTGGAGCATTGTTTTCAGAAGCTGCAGTTCTGCACATCTGGCATTTATTATTTAGGCGTTGGAGTAGAGTTTAGCGGGGAGCAGTAAGGGAGGGAGCAGAGATAGTCATAAAAAGACCCTGACAGAGGCTGACAAAATAAGCAAAAGAGATGAGACAGTCAAGTCTTATGCAGTACGTAAAATGCTGCTTAAAAGACAGCACACGAGAAAGGTTTATGTAAAGAAAAGAATCTGGCTTTGAGCAATGTCATCAAAGAGCAAAAGTCAATGCACTTGACTTTGAGTCTTTAGACAGTGTACTATTTAGATAGTGTCTGCATTTTGCCTCTGGACAAATACAATATTTATGTGTAGCTGGATCATGGTTAAGTAAGCCTTAATGATCCAAACTCTGTATTTTCCTCAGAAATTTGCTATGTGGAAGGTTAATTTACATTCTGCAAACAGTTCTCTAAACATAACCACTTCAAACATTTACACTTGGACAACGGAAGTCTGAAAGCATCTGCGTCAGTGCGGTGAAGATTCTCTTCACTAGCCCAGCTTCCGCTGGGTCTCTGCAGTGCAGTGGTACTCCAGAGGTCTGCCTTCCTTCGAGTGACTGTGCAGCAGCTTTGTTACTGGCACCTTCAGGGGTTAGAACTGATGTCCTAAAGAAAGGCTTGAAAGATGAGTTCTCATGAACTTGCCTTATTTTTTAAATGTATGTTTGCTCATCACTTCTTGGGTACCCGGAGTGACCAGAGTCCTGGAAATGAGAGACCCGAGATCCATGGTAAAGAAAATGCTCCCACTCTTCCATAGTATTATCTAATGACCCTGGAATGATCTTTCCATGTGCTGTATCCGTGTCTTTCATTTCTGATTCGGCTGCTCTTGTACCATGGGACTGGTAAATTCTCTGGACAGATTGAGCTCTGAGCTATGACATCAGTTCCATTCATTCCCGTCTGTGATTTACTTTTCCCATCCGCGTTATGGAACTAATACCAGCCTCACGGGGGGGTGTTGAGTGATTTGTTAACTTTGTATTAAAGGCTTCCTACTCAAGAGCTGGGGTTGGTAGTCCCACTAGGCAAGTTGAATGTAAGGGTTTGTGTGCCAGCAGAGAAGGTGGAGGAAGAAGGAATAGTCTCCAAGAAGAAATCATGGAATTGGGATCAAATTGGGCTGAAATCACGAATTTCCTTAGGACGTCTTGTTAGAGAGTGCCTCCCTGTGGCTAAGAATACGGTGACACAGGTCACCTTGTACGGTCTGACCTGCTGAGTTCATCCGTGCCCAAATGTCAGAGGCCATAAATTCTTGAAATCTGCAACCTCAATTTAAATCCAATGGGAGGATATTGCAGCGGCACCACGCTGCTCGCTGTGGGAGGGGGACGGACAGACTTGGTTTCATGCATGCGTGTGGAGAAAGCGGTGACATAATGCATAGTCATGAGATGCAAATACCGTTGTGAAGTCTTGGAATCGCTGTATCCTGTGAAATACCTCCCATACAATGAGCACCTTTGGAAGCATCTTCTTTCCTACAATCCTCCTAAATCAAAACATATTCTAATTTTGTATTTTCTTTTTATTTTCAGCAAACTGCCTAGCTGGGCTAGAGCAGTTGTTCCCAAAATATTTTATGTTACAGAGAAGGCTTGGAATTATTATCCTTATACGATCACAGGTAAGGAATGAAGCA
>NW_010252265.1:8566-29813 GCF_000690775.1 Eurypyga helias
CAGCTTGTCTTCAGAAGGTCCAAGTTACATATTGAGCCACAGTTAGCAGGTTTCTGTAACAACTCCTGTTGAACTGCATATATTTTTCCATCTTACATTGACTGATACCAGGAAACAAATATTATAAACTGTGGATAGACAAAAGCTGGAGTGTTGTATCTATGCAATTAAACCGTCAGGTTCTTACATTTTGTGCTGATTGTACCCTTTATTGTCCCATGGACATTAGTCAAATATAAATCAGGAGATTATCTGACACAAGTTTTTTGTTATTGATGTATGTGTATTGTAAGGATCTTGCATCATTGTTTTATTTCACATTTCTTTTTTTTTTTTTTCTCTTCCCTCATCATTCTTCTTTTTACAAATGGACAATTGGATATCAGAATACACAGTAAGTTTTCTTCCTCTTTTTATTCTAAAAATAGTATAATTATGTAAAGTATATCAGTGGAATCCAAAGTGATTCCTTATTAATATAACCAATACATAATGCGTTCAATAGTGGAACTTTATTTTAGCCATTTGTTTAAGAAATTTAAGGTTAAATTTGAAGTGTTTCTGGGGGGATCCTATAAGTTATATAATATTATTTTGAAGTGATAAAAAAATAAGGTAAATATTTTTAGTCCCTGTATGTAATAGAGAGAAGCTTCTATAAAACAGGGCAAGGCTTTTAAGGTTCCAGTTATTACATGGAGACATGAGAACAGATTTTATTTTATTTATTGTTTTATTAACTTAAAAAATGCTCATCTCTGGTATAGTATCTGGGAAACTGTACAATCTGTAGACAAAATTAAATATAATCTGGGCACATTTCCCAGAAGAATCAACTATTCCCTCTAGTAGAGCTAAGGCAAAATATAGCACATAAATCATGAGAAAAATTGTTTTAAATGTTCTGGCCCCAATAACATACAGTAAGCTTTCAGCAGCCTTTGGAAGATGAGGAGGAGATGGTGAGGAAGGTCCAGGTGGAGGGATCTTTCAGAAGGTCCTGCCTTGATGAAACATAGATTCATAGAATAGCTTGGGTTTAAAGGGACCGTTAGAGGTCATCTAGTGCAAACCCCCTGCCGTGAGCAGGGACACCTTCAGCTGGATCAGGTTGCTCAGAGCCCCATCCAACCCGACCTTGAGTGTTTCCAGGGAGGGGCATCTACCCCCTCTCTGGGCAGCCTGTGCCAGTGCCTCTCTACCCTCATTGTAAGAATAATTTCTTCCTTATTTCTAGTCTGAATCTGCCTCCTTTTAGTTTAAAACCAGGTCCACTTCTCAAGCCTGTCCAGGTCCCAGGCTGGCATCCCTTCCCTCAGGAGTATAAACTGCACCACTTGGCTTGGTGTTGTCTGCAAACCTGCTGAGTGTGCACTGGATCCCACCGTCTGTGCCACTTGTTTTCCTTAGC
The DNA here is from genome assembly GCF_000690775.1 of Eurypyga helias. NCBI lineage: Eukaryota > Metazoa > Chordata > Aves > Eurypygiformes > Eurypygidae > Eurypyga > Eurypyga helias. The sequence continues at coordinate 9,978 of NW_010252265.1, forward strand.
TCTGCAGTGCTCAGACAGAGCTATATGCCTCAATTTGAAATGCAGTACATTATTGAAACCAAACAGCTATGCTGGACTTGTAACATTTGAAACAGGGGTGGTCTTTATCACATCTGGTGAGACAACAGCTGGAACACATTTCGGTGAAGGTCTGTAGAAGGTATACAGCTACGGAGATGCTCAAGAGCATCAGCAAAACTGGTGGTGGAAGAGACTTGTAAAGAAAAATTAAATTGGTCTACAAGTGTAGAAGCCAGGCAAAACAGTCACTGCGTGACAGTATAACTGCTTATGGGAGTTGGGGACTAATTACTCACCATGGTGCAAGGAAAAAGAACTAGAAATATTGGGATGAGATTAAGGAAACTCTACTTCAGACAAAAATCAGAAATATATATTAATGGAGCAGGTTGACTATGAAATTATCTTCAAGGGAAATAGAGAAAGTGCCTTTGCCTCAAACTGTTGAATCTAGAACAAAAATGTTAAATATACCACTGGGAATAAGTCCTATCCTTGTCTGGAATATTTCTCTAAATTTTGATCTTCTTGTGTTCATTAGAGAATTCTGAAAGAAAGAATAAACCCATAGACATTGCCCCAGATATGTAAAATAGCTTGGAAACCCTTTTCTTAAAGATAGTAAATTCCCTCCAAAGGGTCCGTGGGACATCCTAAGGACTAAATTGAGTCTCATTTCAAGGAAAACTGGTTGTAAAGGCAGGCCAGTAATTGGATAAATAAAGCATAATCTTATCAGTGAAGTACACAGTGCTATGTAGTATGTTCACACCTTACTTAACTCCTAAGTTCCACTCTAACTAAAGAGCAAGGACCTCAACGGCTCAGTAGTGTTAGTTCAGTGTCAGTGATTTGGAGGAGGATGTGAACAACAAACTGAATCTTGCCGATACTCTTAAGGTTTTTCAGTTGTAAAATGTGAAGGCTGCTGAGAAATCGTATCCAAGCACACAGACTAGCATTCAGCGATTCAGTGCAGAATAATTTTGTCAGTCTGGTTTCCTGCAAAATATTATGGATTTCATAAATATGACCTTCTTAAGCACCTGAAATTAGGACATCTTCTAAGAAAAAAAGCTCATCAGGCACTGAAAATAATTTCCAGACTATTGTTCTCTGCAGTGGTCGTATAAAAAGCCACGAGTGATTACTGAAAACAGGAATGGGAATCAGAGTGTCATGATGTTCGCACTCTATAATCTGGGTCCATTTATGATGACATCCACTTTAAGGAGTGATATTTGTTACACAGCAAACCCCTAAATTTGACAGCAAACAGCAGGTCTGCTACCAAGTCTCCACAGCCATATTAATAGTATGGAAAGCAAATGACACACAAGATAATGAGTTTAACAGAACTATTGCACAAGTAATGCTTTTGTGGTGTGTAATACGTGAAATATTGTCATGTCAAGGGACCATTTTAAAATGTACACTCCGCTATTTGTGGAGGAGGGCTTCGTTCAAACTGCAAGACAAAAGACTTCCTGTCAGGAAGATGAGACATGGGTAATGTCCCAAGGAATGCTGTATCAAAGCTGGAGCTAATCCTTGCAAGCTTCCTGCGGAGAGGGAGGAGGAAGTAGAAGAAATACTCTTGAAGCTAAAGCCAGAGGAAGCCATCCAGCTCTGGGGTGCTATTTAGGGACTAAGACACTCCTGTAAGGTTCAAACCCTCGTCGAGTGGCCAGTGTGGGGGGGTGCCTCTTAAACTTAGCCGTTGCTTTGGTTTTGATCTTGTAAGTAGAAACCTGACAAGATATCTTACTAAAATAAATGTTTAATTTTGATTTATAAGTTCATTTAATATTGTGATTAGGTTGATGTTAAGCTCGTAAATTTGGGATACTCTATTTGGGATACAGCTGAAAGGGAGCCCTGTAGAAGAAACTCCTGGGGATTCTGCTCTATGAGCGATTACAGGACTTGGGTGCGGGTGAGTGCCTTCGGTCAGGCCACACATGCTGGGGGGGAATGGGTCTTGCTAGCTGCTGGCTTGTCGAAAGAATTCTGCTAGGCACAGGCTGCAGCCTTTTCACTTGGAGGATAGAGGAAAGATTCCTTGCAGCTCTCAACAAACCCTTATGTGCCAGCTTATCACAGCATTTGCAGATACGTATCTTTAGTGTGAAATATTTATGCTATTCTTAGATATGTGGACAAGAATGACTGAACTTTCTGAAGGCTTTCTCATTTTTCTTTCTGAGGTTGTCCGGGTAGATTAGCAATAATTAACTAGAAAGCAAACCTGTCTCTATTGCAAACCAAACAAAAAAGGATTGCATAGAGCTAAGTGCAGTTTCTTGACCTGCATCAGGATACTGCGCGACAATAAGCAGCAGAGAGCAAAGATCCATTTGACCTGTGCAAGTGACAGCTGAGATTCCGGACAAAAAGAGAGGAGCCTCAAGCAAACAAATGATCAGATCATGAATGTATGGTGATAAAACCACAGTACAAAAAATTCGTAGGAACAAAGTACACCAAAAATGAGCCTAACAAAGCTTAGCTATCACGTTGGGAGCACAAAGAGGTTAGGGATAATACAAACAGACTGGAAGGAAACTCTTCTCTGTTTGAAGGTGGAGCTCAAGTGTTTACCAGGGATAATTTCAAATGGGTTTGCTGTCTGATCTGAACAGCGTCACTGTCGTTAGCGATACTTCAGTGCTGGGGCTGAAATTTCAAAACAGCTGGATAATTCTTTTATGCATAATTTATGGCCAATTGTTACTTTTGCAATTACAAGTATATAAAGCAAAATAAACCTTAAAAATGGCACGGTTTACTCTCTGCAAGGAGGATGAGCATTCTTTCAACCTGGTAATGGCTCAAGTTAAATTAGGAATAAGATATAAATTCAGAATATTTATGAAAAACGGTTATGGAACAAAAAGCAGGAGACAACGATGCCTTTGATGATGTATCACAATGACACTAATTCTTCTACAGCAAATGACTGAGGCAAATAAAATTCTTTCATCTGGTATGTGTCAAGGCCCCGGAGTGAATGTTCCTTTATTGACCTGCTGATTTCTGATTACTTTTGAGAACAGGCATGTTATGTGCCTCACTTAGCTGCCAGTTTGCCCATGAAGTAAATTATCTGGAAGGAATGTTTTTGTAATTTTTTTTTTTTTTTAATGCAATTACTTGGGTAGGAGAAAAAGTTGCTTTACATTGCAAGGAATCTGTGGGTTTTTTTTCCTGTGTTCTCTTTATCTGATTACCAGTGCTTGAAATTTGGATGTGACCCATCCATCTTCAGTGCACACACTTTTCTCCTGCTTGAGTGTATGAAGAGTCTACATCAAAAGTGCAGCAGAATCTGTATTGCAGGATTAGAGCCTAAGACAAAGTTACTACCAAAATCCCTCCCCTCTCACCCCCCAGCTTGGAAGACAGGCTAACTGGTGACATTACTCTAGCAAAACCCATATTTGGTTCCTTTAAGGATTCTAGCAAAAGGACGGACCTCTGCAGTAGTTATAAGAAACAAATACTATATTTTTAGAAAGCTGCAAACCTGCATTCTCATTTAATAACTTAATCCCATAGAAACTAAGTAAATAAAACTGCTTGGGAGAATTCCCTTTTTCCACCACTGGCTTATTATAAAGCAATCCAAACCCCGCTCTGATTCATGGACTGTCATTTTCACTGGTGCACGCTGCTTCTCACTTCCTTTCTTCCTCAATAAACAGGTTACTGCTCCCACGTATCAGGGAGGGAGATCCTAAGGGAAGGCACAAACCGAGAGAAGTGCTGAGTCTCATAGTGGTTGGATGCAACTTGTTAGTTGCCTGTTTCATCTTCAGGTTATTGTATGTAATAAAAACAAATACTGGTTTTCTTCCTGAGCTTGTTTATGAGAGTTTAACTCCCCTGATTATTTTCCAGCCCTTTTTTTTGCATTGTTCCTACTCTTTCTGCTCCACAGTGCTTTTTCTGCTCTTGCCACCTTTCTGTGCTTATCTTGCTTTCCAAATTCTCCTCCCTCTCATTGAGTCACATCTTCCAAATTCTGCCATCACGTTGCCCAGCCCTTTCCATCTATTCTCTCCCCACTTAGTCGTCCTGATTGATGCTAGCTCGTGTGGCAAGTAACCTGTATCTCACAGCAGCTCTCTGCTCACATGCAGTGCAGTCCAGAGGATTCTGAAGGTACTCAGTAGCACCGTGGCCATTTTCCAAAAAGCTGAATATTCAGTTAAAGAAACAATCTTTATTCTTTCTGTAAATGGCTGAAGAAGATACTGCCGTTTGAAATATGCGGTAGAGACATCACTGTATTATACTCACGTATCTTCTTGCATATGAACTGTTGAGATGCTATCTTGTTTATCCACATCCAAGTGTCATTCTGATTTTTATTCTGTATCCAGGTCTCTCTGTTCTGTCATCACCATTGTCCAGAGTCACTGGCAAACTCCCATGTGGCATCCTCCCTCCCTTTCCATCCATCCTTCTTGTTCATGAATGCCCCTGTTGCTCCGGGGCTGGTGTGTCTCTGCCCATTTTCCCTCCTTCCCCTTGCTATTCCGGTATTCCCTCCTGCCTTAGTAAGTCTGGGGACTTTTCACTACCCCTTCATCCCCCTTTGCCTGTTAAAGAGAAATAGGGATGCCTTTTGTCATTTCCAGCTTTTTGATCTTCCATAAAGAAACGCTGTTGTTACCCACTGGCTGCCAGAACAGTGCCCACAGTTTTTGAACTGAAGGGCTGTGGTATCTGGAGGTTACCCTATGAAATACATCTGATTTTGCTCGGCCAGTCTCACCTCCTTGTCGCAGTTGCTGTGTTCTTTAGCTCCGGGGTCCGTGGAGATTGCTCTGTGAAGAATCCAGTTCCACCTGCGTTGCCAGAATAGTGTGTATATGACCATATAAAAAAATGATCAGTCTAAAAAGTGGTGGGAGATCAGAGAGAACATTTACATGAAATACCTGCCTCTCCTGGCTTTTATGTTGAGATTTAGGGAGATGTGCTTTTGCTGCTTAAAAAAAGCGGGATTAATTTTTACTGTACAAAAATAACTCCCAAGGATTGTGGATTAATATTCACAAGGAGCAGGAGAAGTGAAGTGCAGTGATGAGGTCTCTAGCAGTTTTTTGGACATTCTGCAGGAGGAAACCAAATGGAAAATGAAACTAGCTGAAAGAGGATGGATGAAATAGCGCTCCGTCCTACCAAGCATGTTACAGAAACCTTTCCCAGTTATCCTCTGACCAGTGTATTGACAGGAATTCCTGCAGCCACCTGGGGTGTAATTACTGCACAGAGGCTATTTGTACAGTCCTCTCCATAAAATGACTGTAAAACACTGCATGCGTCTGACTGTCTCTTTAAGACTTTGGCAAGTGGTTTGGCATACTTAGGTTCTACCCTGTTCTTCTCAGTGTTGCTTATTGCTATGGCAACGCTAATCAATCATCGTGCTAAAAATAGGTCTTTCATTTTTCAAGAGGTTATCTGTAGTGAATTGAAAATGCAACTGCGGTCTGTGTTTGCCGTATGCTGCTTTTGTCTCACTCGACTTTAATCTGGAAATACCCATGCTCACGTGTGCTAATTGCTGTTGCAGACGCCGGGTCTTTCACTGGTTACTCTCTTGAGCTTTAAACCTCGCCCGCTTCTTCCAAAAGGGGTGCCAAATATAGAAAGTTTAAAAACCAACCAACCAAAACTCCCAGAATATTCTCTGTATTTGCTGTTTTGGGAGTCACAGGTGTACCAGGTTATAGCAAATTTTAAAGAATTTTATAACATCTAAAAAAATCTGGAGGTGACAATATAAAAGACGCCTCCTTTGAGAGCTTTACACAGAGAAACCTTATCACTGAGGACACTAGATCTGAGCAGATTTTGTCTTATTATGCAGAATTGAGGTCTAATTTGAAGTTAAAGGTTTGACTTGCCACTATTTTTTTTTTAAGAGGAACCTTGCAAGCTGTAGAGATAGTGAAATGGAGAACTGGAAACGGTGCCCTGTGCATTCCTGTGTGTGCTCAGCCTATCGATCGGCTGCCAGGTTTGTGCTGGAAGAACACGCGCCTGGGGGAGGCAGAGCAAAAAGGGAGTGGAGCTCTGAAAAAAAATCAGCTAAAAGCTTTCCTACCTACCATTCCCTCCCAAGTTCGGTTCTGAGTCTTGCATAACACTTTTAATCCCTGGCTGAGTAAATGCGCCGCTACCTAAGGAGGGGAAAAAACCCAACAACTATTTCATGATGAATAATAAACTCTGTTGAATGATGCATAAACAGTTTTCTGGTTCTGCCAGAGCCCTCTGCCAATTAGTCAGAGTGCAGCTGATGAATCATGAGACACAGTCTGTGAAACCTTCCAAAATGTGGACCCTGCTAAGTGTTCCGGAATGCCAGCGAGACCCCCCACAGCTGCTACAACAGTGGTTGCCAGTCGGTTGGGTTTCCGTGAGATACATATGCAATGGAGTACTTTTTGGTGAACCGTAGTTTGCGTTTGGGGTAGATTTGTGTTTTACCATTTCTGATCTCAAATTAGATTGGGATAGACCTCGACATTTCACTAAATGCACAGGGAGGTTGACTTTTGATAGCCTTGTGCAGAAAATGACTTTCTGCTCTCTAACGAAGTGGCTTGGGGTAAATGGCATTTCTAATTCTTCTGTGATACTTTGAAGATCCTTAGTCTTTTCTTAATGTTTCTTTTTTGAAATATCAGACTAGATTTCTTTTTTTTTTTAACTAGATTTTAGATTCTGGGTCACAGGAAACAACCACCAGATTCAGGCGGTGGCTTGCTGAGCTGCTACAGGCAGCCTCATGCAGCCTGAAGTTCGACTTATGAAATGGCTGCACTTCAGAGCATCGTGCTCTGACTCATTGCTGTAAACTCTAGACAGTGGTTGAAAATAGTAGCTGGGTTTTGATAGCAAGGTAAAACAGAAATCTGGAATTTGGCTTCACTCAAAATTTCCTCTGAAACTGCGGCCATGCTTGAGATCAACAGCACAAAGGTTTTTCATATTTTGTGGTTTTTATTCTACACTGTACCTGCAACTGTGACCTGTGAGTATTGGAAATTGTTCTCAGGCCAACAACTGCTGAATTTCTAGTTAGATCATCAGCAAAGATGCCTGAGTGATGATGAACTGTTTTGGTAAGGGTGTTAGCTCCAACTGTGAAGGGCGCTGTACTGGACTTCCTCCTGCCGATGGAGTTTGCTGCCAGTGGGACTGTGAAAGCTGCACCAAGTGTTGTGGTGGATTCTGGTGCTTCTTAAAAGAGCTGGAAGTGCTGCTCTGCCCAGAGCCGTTAAGGTCAGCACAGTCAGAGCCGTTTCCATGGCCAGTGAGGTTTTGACAGACCACCAGGCTCAGGCTGTATCACTTCAAGTTTGAAAACTCACAAAGCTCTGACCTGAATACTCAGTCTGCTCCAGCACTGATGACCCTTCCGCTAGTGATAGATGATCGAAGTCATTCTGGTTTCTGTTGTTATCAATTACTAGATTTTACTTAGGGTGTGTCAATTTTGTTTAATTGTGGAGCAAAGAAAATTAAATTTTGGTCCTCAAGTCAAGAGAGCAGAGACTTAACACAGACTAACATACACGTAAATCATGGCCCAGAGCAGTAACATTGAAATATGCAGACACGATGCTGGGAAACTCTGTTTTCCTAAGCTCTTCTAAACAATGAGTATAGCGCAGATTGTATGGCAAACATCTCTCCCGTTTTCAGTGAAAATGTTTCTGGCAGCTGTTACTCAGATCTAAGCCCTGAGTCCCCAGTAGTGCAGTGCCAGTTACTGCATTCAGGAAGCAGTACTAGTGACTGCTGATAAAACAAATTACTCAGTGGCAGTCTCCTCTGATTTCCTGAAGGATGCTTTCCCACAGGATGCCTGCGTGCCAAGGTCTAGGCTGTTGTCAGCAAGAGTTCTGTACACCTGCACGGAGCCCTGTAGTTACACCTCTTTGTAAAATACAAGGCTGCCATACACTATATTTTTGAGATCGATAACCCATGTTTTGCCACCCTAGCACCAATGGAATTATTTTCCAAATGCTCTAAAAACTGTGCAGTAAGTATCTATCCTTAAGTTATACATTTTCTTTAAATCTGCTTTTCCTAATCCACCTCCAGCAGTAATTTACTTTTCAGCCCTCCATGTTCTGCCAACACCGAAAACACCGGAGTGTTGGTTGATGCTGTTTGAATACAAGTCTTCCGAGCAATATCAAACATGCTGACATCCCTCTGTCTCCTGGGTCATTCCCTACTTTTTATTAACCTCACATTTATGACTTTCCTTACCACTGAAACATTTGATTACATAATTCTTGTAGTCAACCCCTTTTATTCATCTTCTAGTTCATGTATAGTTCAAGGATGTTCATTCCACCAGTTGGTTAATTTTAGAGATACAAATTAGAACTTTATGACAAACATTGGCTTTTTTTTAAAAAAAACAACCTTCTTTCCCTGTAGTGCCTACTGTTTGCTCAGGGTTTTGTTTGCAGATCCCTTTGGATGCCTGCCAGAATAGGAGCAACATACTGAGATACATGGTGAAACCTCAGTTGGGAGAATATCTGGATGTTTTTGGTGTTAATTTGTGTTACAAGATCTCCAGTTCTGACAGGCTGTCTATAAATATTGTGTGTTTTCCGCTGGCACTTCCTGAGGTGTAGACGGAGGAACTGTTTAAATGCCCACAAAATAAGTGTGACAGGAGCTAGCAGATCTGTCGTTGAACTTACCCCATCCTGCACCCCACATACTGCTGATCTGTTGGGGTTTTTTTGCCTGCCACATACACACTCGATGAACAAGTCGCGTAGCTGAGAGCTGGTCACGGTTCAGATTGGACTGAGACTCACGAAATTGCTACTCCACAGAAATCTTTAATGAAAGGCAAAATGCCTGTAAGATCTGAAGAGAAGCCTGTGCGGCCTGGGCATCTGCAGCACCAACATGTTCATGGGAGTATGTTAACGGAAGAGTTTAACCAGAAGCCCACCTTCCTCCGCCGAATAAATCTCTTGTCTGTATAGTCCGTGGCACCAGAGCCTTATTCTGGCAAAAATCCCACTCTTTTACACAGATTCACAGAGTGGTGGGGGTTGGAGGGGACCTCTAGAGACCATCTAGTCCAACCCCTGCCAGAGCAGGATCCCCTAGAGTAGATCCCACAGGAACAAGTCCAGGGGCTTTGGAAAGTCTCCAGGGAAGGAGACTCCCCCCCTCTCTGGGCAGCCTGGTCAGGGCTCTGTCACCCTCACAGGGAAGAAGGTTTCCTCGTGTTCAGGTTGAACCTTCTGTTTTCCAGTTGATGGCCAGTGCCCCCAGTCCTGTCACTGGACACCACTGAGAAGGGCCTGGGCCCACTCTCCTGACACCCCCCCTTTAGATATGGATGAGCATTGATAAGTTTACCCCCTCAGCCTCCTCTTCTTCAATCGAAACAGCCCCAGCTCTCCCAGCCTTTCCTCAGGTGGAAGGTGCTCCAGGCCCCAAATCATCGTCATGGCCCTGCGCTGGCCCCTCTCCAGCAGCTCCTGGTCCTCCTTCAGCTGAGGAGCCCAGTTTCAACAAGGATCGATCCTCGAGGGGCTCATTGCACACTAGATACCCTGTCATCAGAGATTGTACGATGACTTGTTGGGGGATATCCATGGAATCAGGAATATACTTTCCACAGTGTCAAAGGAACTGGCTTCTCATTTCTATTTCGTTGCACTACAGCTGCCCTTCTAAACCCCCCGTTCCTTCATCATCCGCCTCTCCCTTGGAAGAACTCTCCAATTTTATCAAGTCCAAACCTGGGCCAGCAGCAGTGTGAACACTGAGGCGTCAGAACGCCCTCGCTGCACCGTCTGCACGGACGGGACGTGACCCGGGCTTGGCAGAGGCACTGGGCCATCGGGGTTAGTGACGCGTCACACAGGGACCGGCCCTGCTGTTGCACTGGCAGGTGGTGCGAGACCAGGCTCGATGCCTCGTCCCAAAGACGCGCAACGCGTGTCCTGCGCTTTGCGAGCACCTACTCTCTCTGCCTGCCTGGAAGGAAGAACTGTGAAATGCTAAAGAAGAGATACCTGAAATATTTTTCCCACTGGAATTAGGTTGTTGAGTGTTATAAATTCCAGCCTTGATAAGCCAGCTGAACCGAGCAATCCACAGAAAAATAAAATCATGCCCATGTGAAATATAGCAATATTCTCTTTAATGCAAAAACATTGGTGCATTCTTAATTTTCTTGTGTTATTATCTGCAGATTGATTTGGGTTCAGTATACAGGACTTCCCACAGCAGCTCGTATTCCATCTTATTTCATTAATAGGAACTAATACCAAAATGGGTTTCTCAGTGAAAACTAGAACAAGCCCTCACACATCAAAGCATCGTTGTCTCCTCGGTTAGCATCTGCAGCCAGTGACGTGTCCTTGGATCATGTGATGTGTGGGACAGACCCAGCTAGGATGCCGAACATGCAGTTGCTCTCAAGATCTTAGTGAACTGAATTTTTAACAGGATATTGAGGGCATTTGCACTCTTGCACATAGTGAGCACCAAAACCATTGTCCCTAGCTATTCCGGAGGACTTCCGCTGATTTGTGTGTACCTTCGCCGTAGTGGTCAGCTTTTAGACAGAATGCCGACTTCCCTTCGGAAGCATAAACCCTGTGCTCTTGTGTTCTGTGTACGTTTGCTCTTTTTCTTGAAGTAATCTGAAAAAAATAGGGAAGCTGATACCGAACAGGATGTACTGAATGTGTCAGCCCATGAAGCAAGGCCTATTTTTTATGTCAAACGTATTTTTCTTTCGTTGCAGTGTTCATTTTTGCCTAAATTCTCCATTCATATAGAGACAAAATACGAGGACAACAAAGGAAGCAATGACAGTGTAAGTATGATGACTTCTGCAAAATTTCATGTAATCCTTTTAGTTAATCCTGGTCTGTGTCTGGGGGTTGTAGGTCTTTCGGTCTGGGAAAAAGGGCTAATCAGGCTGGTGGCTTTGCACCTCCCTGGGTGTCCTGCTGGCGAGCAGCTTGCCGGGAGTTACCTCCGAAGCACCGTGAGGTGGAAGGGTCAAGTGCACAACTTCCCTTCTGCATCTCACCTGCACGCCTTGCTCCTGGAGACACATCATTTACATGCCTGAATTTCATCCTGAGCAACCTGTATGGAGAGTAAAGGAAAGATTATTCCCTCTTTTTTTAGTGTAATTGCATTCTAGTTTCTCTGGTTTGCATTATTCCCGCTGGGTGAAGGGGGAGAATCCAAAGGAGCTGTCAGGAAGAGCAAACAGGAAACTACACAATGGTCAGGGATGAGAGATGTCAGTAAACAACTCCAAGGGAACAATGGGAACTCCAAGGGACTGTTGAGGTGATGCTTTTGGCAACCACTTACCAGAAGTTACAAAGTTCTCAGAGCTTAGAGATGGAAAGGGTGATGATGCCGAGTCCTCCCCAGGGGAAGGGTGGGGTGAGCAGGCAGGATCTCGGGAGATGCTCGGGAATAGACGGCAGGTTTGCTCCTGACAGGGTGCAAAGCAGAATCGTGCAACTGGTGAGAAAAGCATAACTTTGGCTGAAGGCAGGCAGGTGGAGATTCAGCCCGTGGATGAATACACAAGCATGTTTCCAGGGGCTTCATTTTGGTGCTTTAAACTGTAATGGCTTGCAGGCTTAGGGGAAGAAGTGCCTTATGGGCACGAAATGCAGGTTAAAGTGCCTGGACAATTGATCGGTAATACAGAGACCTAATGCAGGAGTGTTTAAACTCACTCTGGAGAAGGAAGAAGGCAGGAAAGCAGATTTTAAGGGGTGTGAGATGCAGAGCCTTTCCAGGGGCGTCCCTTCTAGCAGCCCTACTAAGGTTCAAGTGTTCTGCGCTCCAGATGGGGGGTACATTTCCCTAACCGCCTTGGCCCTGCGGCCTGATAAGGCTGACAGCTGTTGCACTGCTTAGGGCAGAAAAATGACACGTAAAAGAACAAGGTAGCATTTTGAATTCATGTTTTTGGCACACAGACACTTTCCTGGTGGGAACGTGACAGCGACTGTGTATTAGCCACCAGACACCAACAACTTTCCGTCACTCCCAGTCTAAGCCAGATCCAGAGCAGTGAGCGAGGAAAAGACGAGACGTCTTACCCTACAGACTAGATGAGCATTATGTCATTTATGCACTTTTTAATGCTCACTCCTGCTTTTTCGCAGCGCTGTAATTCAGAGCAAGCCCACACCTTTGGTGTTGGGAGGGTGCAGACTAGTTTTCTGGAACATTATAATGTCAGCAGTGAGGGGACACATTCTGTACTGACGCCTCAACAGAGGAGGAACCGAAGCTCCTTATTTAGTGGATTTTCAATTTTTATCCATTTGTCAGCTTTGTGGCTAAAATGCTATGAATTAAACCCTGAATAGTGCCCAACCAGTGAATTTAAGATGGAAGTAACACAGAGGTGGGATACTCAGATGATGTAAATCTCTACTCTGCTTGAATCCAGCTCTTCAAATGTAATTTTTAGCACAGTGCTGGTGGGTAATATTATGCAACCTAAATACTGTGGTACCTGAGTCACAGACTATCAAGTATTTACCCAGATTAGCAGATTTAATTGACCCTTCCTTGAACTGAGGAGGAGAAAGAGAAGCTGAAGTCGGGGGCTGCATTCCAGCCTGAATTTCCTCGAGTCTGTAATTGAGAGCTCTGCTGTTCACTACTGTGAACGCAGTGAACCAGTGGAAGATGTACGTGTTTTGCTGTTGATCCAGTGACGTTGATCTGGTGACACAGATGTGTCTGGTCCAGCACTGGAATGCTGGACGGTTGGTAAATGAGGAGAGACCTCACTGAGTGTGCCGGAAGACTTCTGCTAGACCCAGCGCCTCAGAACGAGGTCTAAGAGTCGATCTTGTCTGTTACTCAATGGGTAGGCTTAAACCTCACTTAAGAAAATGCAAAGTGCATTTCCCCTTGACCTCAGACAAGTTTAAAGTGTGCTGTGTTTGCCTGGTCAGAAAGCAACAGGAAACATAGCATCCATTTCTATAGATCTCCATAGATACACTCTGCTCCTCTTCATTGCAACTGTCACCTGGGCCAGTGAAGAAATAATTGCTCCAAAAAATACTTGTGTAAATTTTGCAGTTGTAATGCCAGTTATACTGAATGAATATTAATATTAATGAGTTAATGAGAGTGATAACCCATGTCTGCTTTTAAGTCAACTATTTCTAGATATATTTTTTGAGACCATACAGGTTTTTTGAAATCTTTGAACTCTATTCTTCATTTCCATGCTACCCAATAAAGTAGACATTGATTGTGAATGGCATTAGTTAGATATAAGGATACTAAAGCTAATTCCATCAATCAGTGTGGGATCGCAGTATAAATGCGCTTGGGTTTCTGTTGCCATTTAGCTGGCTAGTGTATCATTAGAATTATTTTAATTAACATGTTGCATTGCCTGGTAAAATTCCTCCTGATTACTGCAATATATCTTGATGCAAAAGTCCTCTTGATTTTTCTTCCTGATTGTCATGACAGAAGAACTAGTGAAAGATAATGATATCGGCTTTGGAACTTGATTTTTCTATGTCTCAGGCTTTGTCATCATTTTAACCCGTTTTGAATGTGCTTAAAGCACTATTAGTTCAACTTTGCACTTGATTTGCACAAATACAGACATTGCCAGAGAGAAGAATGGACAAGAACCCCCTTTCTTTAGATAAAGCACTGATGAAGCTGGTGTCGATGGCAGCAGTGCCGTACCACAAATCCATCCCGTGATTTCCAGTGCTGCAGCGCAGCTGATGTGGCTGTATCACGTCGAGATGTTCGCTTGGCAGCGCTCTCCTTAGGAAAACAGAAGCGGTGCTGGATGAACTTGTTAGTACATCAAATCTTGTCACTGCTCCCTTGCAGCGTTATAGCTTCATTGTGTTAGAAACCAGATCAATTCTTACCAGTCCTTTTTAAAGTAAACTTTGTAGTGTAAAGAGAAATTTTATTTTTATTTTACATTACAAAATGGATTTTCTGAAAATGAGAATGGTTTGTAAAATGTAAATGACATCTGTAGAGTACATGAAAATACTGCTTCCCTGTTGCATCTGCAGCTGCTTACGTAAGTCAGGGTTGCAGTGGGAACTGCTGGGAAGAGGGGGTGCAGGTGGCTACGACAGACGCCTTCAGGGAACACTGACAAGCTATAAAAGTGCATATTAATCATTCCAGCCACACTCTTTTCCCAAAAGAAAAATTAGCAAATAGGGAATTTGACTATAGATACAGAAAGTCTGTGTTTTGAATATTAAAGCCATAAGTTAAATAAAAGAGAATTCCTAAGGTTATCTCATTAACGAAATGGTCAGAAATCACAGGCAGGAGTGGGATAAATTACTGCTTGTTTGTGAATAAATGATTCGTCTGTGGTTTTCATGAGCAGATTTTGTTAATCTTTTATTTGGGCAGCTACTCTTTTGTTTTAGCAGTCTGCTGATGGTCAGTATCTATGTCACACAAGGCTGGTTTTATTCCAGCTGGTGTATTGCTCTCGCTTTTCTCCCATCTCTGTTCTTGCCATTTTAGTGTACACCACAGGCACGTTTATTTTTCGGTGGGGAATGCACCAACCTGGGCTTCCTGTTGGTAAGAAAGGATGCCCCACACGACTCTAGGAGATCGTGTAATCGATGCACAGTCCCTGACTGTTCTCGCGTGCCGCCGTCGGGTCCTGGTGGCAGTTTGTAGAAAGCCGTCTGTAGCCGAAGGTAGGGTGAAGGCAGGCAGTGTTCACACAAATCGCAGAGAGATTTCAGTTTTCCTGTTTGTTGCAGAATGATCGTTGTGTTCGACTGGGGCTTGTTGGTTTGTTTTGGGTTTTAGTCACAGAATTCATTTCTGCTGATATTTGGGCAGTGAAGTTTTGCCATCTGACAGCATCTGCGGCAAGTGAAAAAGCACAGCTTGTAAAAATAACCCAATAGTTGTCAATAATGGAAGTTTGCTGTCTGTAAAATTTACAGGCTCTTGCTCTTCATAGCGTAACATTTTGCGCTGGAAAACTCAATGCCTGGCTCTTGCATATTAAAGAACAAGCAAGATCTCAAAATAGCATAGTCTTTCTGTAGGTGAAAGGCCCAGGGTATTTATTAGCAAGAATATCATTACTCTTAGAGAAATGCAGGTGTGGAATAAAGATTTTGAGGTAGAGTTCTATTTCTAGGTGACAAAGCATGGGTGTCATTGGGCGAGTTTTTGTGGGCGTGTGTCTTGGTAACGCTGACAGGGTCACCCAACAGCAGTAATTCTTTCTCAATCAAGAGAAAAATGTATCATCAGCGTGTTTCTTGCCTTTCAAAGATAAAATAGTGTTGAAAATACCTGTCTCAGAATGACCATTTGCCGCACGAAAAGAGGAGGTAGCTCAGTGCTCCCTGTGGGGTAAGTGACCAGTGGAGCTGTGTGACACGTCAGGAGCGGGAGCGCTGGAACCAGCCAGCTGCCAGCAGGTGCTCTTGGATGGGCAGCCCCTGTCAATCGCGGTACCGCCGCTAAAGTGGGAAAATCCTTTCCTGACACCAAGTTCTCCGTCCGCAGCCCGGCGAGTGACCAAGCATGGGACCTTCTTCACGCTCCGGCCGTAGCGCGTCCCAAGTGCCGGCTGCAAGGCACTCGGCTAAGCAACAGCAGCTGTACGTGTGGCCAGCTGTTCTGCTTTTGCTCTCTTTAGGGTGGCTTTTTCCCCTGGTTTTGTCTCCTGTCTTAGTAACATGAAACTAGATTGTAACAAACTTCAGTATAGCACATGTAGATTGAATGGAAATTCACTGTTTAAGGCAACTGCCCTGAAAGGCTGATTTCAGCTGAAACGGGTTCAGCTGTGCCCTGGCTTAGCCTCACGGCGCTGCACGATGTCATTCTGCAAGTTGTCCAAAGGAAATGCTGGGCATGGCTGGAAAATACATCAAAATTGAAGCTAGGGACTCTTTTTTGGGTGATTTTATTTGCACCTGGAGTTTTTCTGTATGATGGTATTGAGTATCTGCTTGTCTCCCGTATAATTTGCAATGAAAAATCTTGATTTTGTGAAGCCGTCCCTCTTTAATAGGTCTCAAAAAATGCAGACGAGTGGAGAGGTTAGCCTAAAATTCTTTGGGTGGGAAGAGCCCTAGTTGTGCTGAACAGAGCTGCCAGCAGCGCGTACCAAAGACGTACGGCTGTCGCTGAACGCACGATAAGGCCCATACTGACAGAGGCTGAACAGGTAATATGGTTGTGCCTCTACTTTTTGATTTTTCTAACTGAGCTCCTGCAGTTAATTAGTAAATCTAGCATTTGAAGCAGTTGTGACTTGAGACGTACTAATCCCAGGAAATACTGCAGAGAGTGCATTCGGGTCTCAGAAGCATAGCTACTCTGACATAATTACATACAAATACACTTCTCCTTTCAGAAAGCACAAATCTAAATGAAATGTTCGATAAGAGATGGAATCGTAGAGGAGTTGTGGTTTGGAGATAAAAAGAGCAGGGAGCAAAGCTGCTGATAAGTATGTAACTGCCTCTGTGAGTCCCACTCTGTGGGACTGTGATATTCCCGTGCTGTTCAGTGAGCCAAACTGACTGCTCTCAGGGAGTCACTCAGTCTTTTTCCATAGAAGAATTGCTCCCAATTCTGTGTGTCCACGTAGATAGTTTTAGCCAGTGAACAGGTTGAAATTGGTCAATTCCTGTAATCTTTGCCCGAGTAAATCTCAAAAGCAAATTAACGGACTTTGGGAGTAACTGAGGTTGGAACATGATTTGCAGAAAAGTTACACAGTGAATACAACTCCAGAGATGAAGCTCTGAGTAGGTGGTTTTTTATTTTAGACTAATTTTTCCTTCAGAAAAATGAGAGTTAAAGTGGACCAGATGACATAACCTGCCAAAGGATGCTGGAATAATAAATTGGAGACTAGCCAGTGGTTGTGACGATGGCAATCTAAGGAGATTAGAATTTCAAATTGGACAGCAGGTTTTGTGCCAGATTTTCCCTTTCTTAATAGGAAGAGTCAAAGAAAAAGCTTGTTCTTGCAGTCCTTACTGCAGCTGTCCCCCTACCTTTCACATGTTATGAAACCCAGGTTTAAACCATCCTACAAATGCTGGATACATATGTATTCTACTCACAGAAAGTGCTCGTCAGCATACAGATTGCTCAGTACCTGCCAGTTGCATAGTCAGACTGGGTTTCAGGGATGCGAGAAAATACAGAGAAAACCCCAAAGCCTGAGTGAAACGTCAGTATCGGCATTTGAAAAGGACAAAGATGTTGCATTCATGCTCTTGAGCCTGGGGACTCTTCTAGCTGCATGCTGTATTTTTTCCATTTTCTTGAAGCTCAATGACAATGAGTGAATCGATGTAATAGGGAGAAAGTCAGAGAGCAATTTAATTTCAAAATTTAATGTTTAAAGGTATTTTTGTCATGGCATTCATGTCACAGCCTGCCTATCCCACTAGGTTGTCATCTGGTGATGTCCAGCTACTGCAAAGTCAAGATTTAGATTTGTTGGGATGCCTGTTGGCTTTGTTGGCAGGGCAGGGAAGGGAGGCAGAGAGGGAAGAACAACACTTTCAGGCATAGATTTTAACTCAGAGAAGGATTTCAGGGAAGAGGAAGTGTGATTTACCGTAGAAGTTCTCACCTCAGTCAGTTGCACTGGCGTCCCGTGCAGAGCGCTGTAGTCACCTTGGCTGCAGGTAGTCGTGGGGGTGTGATTACGTAGCACCTGGGGTAATGATCGCCTTTGCTTCCACGTTGTCCAGAGTATTCAGCCGAGCCTGGCTTTACACTATTTATAGCCAACCCAGGTTAGCTGTGGTGACTGGCCATGGAAGTTAAATTTTGGATTAGCTACAGCTGAGTGAGGTTGAAGGAAGAAAAATGGGAAAGGGGCTTGTAGAAAAACAGATGGAATTTGTTGTTGACTTGCCATTCTCTCATAACCTGACTTCCTGTTCTGGCTTCGGCTACAAGGAAAAAGAAGCCACCAGCAAAGTTTGTGCTGGGACATGCCGTTGTAGCCATGGGTAAAACAAAGCAAAGACATTTAAATGCACTTGTATTTCTGCCGTACCCTGTCTGTTCTTTCTTTCCTGAGGTGCTAGAATCATCTGCCAGTTTATTTGAAAATTTGCCCCAAAAGAAACTACTGGCAGTTGTGAAGATGACACAATTAAAACCTTCCTTCCACTTTTTGTCTGAATAATGATGAGGTTTCATTCCATTTAGAAAGTGGAAGTGTTTAAATGTTTGTCTGTTGTAAAAAAGCTGTCACAACCCCCCCAGCAAAAGAAACCAAAGCCCACAGCAAAAAGGACACTTCAGCCTGAGCGTTACTCTTTGTTTTCCATTTGATTGTGTATTTCGATCTCAGTTAATTACTTGGCTTCCAAATGTAAAGCCTGTCCAGTTCTTTCCAATGTAATATTCAATATTCTGCCTTTCTACATCCTCTTCGTAAGGACACAGATTGTTCTCCCCATTCATTTTCTGCACATTTGCACATGCACTTCCACAGATTGGGAGCCTTATGCTTCTTTCCATGGCCTTTAATCTCTTCCTTTAAAACTTTTAAATTTCTCTAGTCTCTCTGATCACAAACGCAATGAACCCATCCTCCCTACAGGATTTTAGACAATCCCAGATTACGTGGGTAGGAGAAGCAATAAGAGAATTAGAACTAAGAAAGAAATCAGTCTTGTTCTCTAACGACTTCTTATTTTCTGCGGCGGTTAGATGAGAAGATTAAATCTGTCTGCAGATCTTGTGAGGAAAATCTTAGATGGGGAGAGGCATAAATGATGAGGCAACAACTTCTGCCGGCAAAGGGCAGCGGGGATGTCATTCAGCAAACTTTTGGAATGGTGGAAATGGTCAGAGAGAGCCTAAGCAGCAAACAAGGCAGAGTTGAAATGGTTGAAAAATTCCTTCCAGTTTTGACAGATTGGCAAAGGCATCTGTCACCCCCGTTCCTGTCAAAGCATTTCAGAGAGAGAAGAGGAGTTGCAGCCGTATTACTTGGAGGTGCGGGCTGTGGATCAAGGCTGCGACAGGGCAGGGCACGTCTCTGCAGAGAAGACAGCGGGTGGGAGGACCGGTTTGGGTCCTGCCGGCACGCCGAGCTCTGCACGGGCCGCAGCTTGCTAGGCCTGCAGCCAGCCGTGCGGACTCAGAGCCACAGCCGACGTCGTCGTGGCTGTTCAGGAGACGTCTCCGTTCTTACTGACACCTCAGAGACCACGGTGAAACGCACCGTGTTCCAGAAATAGTAACTGATTTCTTCAAGGGACTGCTCTGTTTATCTGAGGTTGTTCAGGAAAAAAACAAGTGTGGATCCTTCTAAAAAACTACCTATATTTCCTCTAAAAACCAGTTATTTAACACATGTACCCCGTTTCGAAGAAGGACCACGGCAGGGGAAGGACCTCTCAGCTCAGATTTGTTCAAATAATCAACATAATTTTGTGCAAAACAAGGATTGGGGAAGGCAAATAATTGCACAAATAGAACTTGGCTGGGGTTTCCCTTTGTTCTGTTCTGCAGTTTCCGACGTGTCCACGTTTCATCCCAGATCACTAAGCATTCGGTGTTGCCTCTTTGATTCCAGCGCTGTTAGCTACCAGGGCAAGTTAAGACTGTAGAGGCAAACTCCAGCTTTTCACTGGCTGGACGTACGATGTCCCGAGCAGAGGTGTCCGCAGCGCTGCGGGACCGCTCACCGCAGCCCGTGGCTCGCTTGGAATGCGGCACGGGGGC
>NW_010252265.1:29831-50587 GCF_000690775.1 Eurypyga helias
GCTGCCACAAACAGTCCAGCAGCAGTCTGCTTCCTGAACAGTTGCTGGCATTTTGTGGTTTTAACTGTTCCTCTAGGATGAACTGAAATGAAATTAACAGAGCAGTCGCTGTATTTATTTAAAAAAAAAAAAGGAAACGAAAATATTTGTGCTGCCAGGAAACGTTGGCTATAGAGTATTGTGCCCCAGAGGCAAAACCACACCGTTCGCTTGGGACTGATCCTGACAGCGTACGCACAGCTTCCCTGAATTTTATGGCACGACCTCATGATGGCCCTTTAGTGCCTGTGTCCAGGTCCCCGAATCCTGAGTAGGAACTCACTGCGGACGTAGCGTAAGTCACGTGGTCACTAGGGTGCCGGAATAATCCAACCAGGGACACAGGCACAGAAGTATGCTACGCTGCAGATGCCGACGGCCTGCCTTTTCGAAAGAGACCCATCATTTGCCTGGCACAGAGCAAGCGGCTTGGTGTTCCAAACCAGGCCCTAAAGGATTAAGAGGAAAATAAGCTTTATCTGTGCAGAAAAGGGTAGTGGAAGTTTCCAGCTTCTGCTGAGGGACATTCAGCCAAAATTTTGATTCTCAGTCTCACGGCAACTGTCCGCTGTCTCTTGATCTCTCATGGTGGATCGTTCCCAAAAAGGTCAGTGGCTTCGTTCATTAAAACTGTTGTTAATCTGCCTTAGGAGCACCTTGCTTACACATAACATTGCAAACAGCCCCTTTCCTTCCCTTCGGTGCCTGCAGAAGGCCAGAGAATGTGGCTGTGGCCCTGCAGAACCATCAGCGTCTTACCCCAGAAGCTGTTCAGGTGCAAGCCTAAAATACACGATGTTGCACAAGTCCTTGTGCATTATTCCACTTGTAACCGTTTTCCCCGGGGCATTTGGTAAGGATGCCGTTCTGTTACAGTGTTGAATTTCTTTAACTCTTGCAGATTTTTGACAAAGAAGCTAAAGATCTGGAGCGAGAAGTCTGCTTCATTGATATTGCCAGCGATGAAATTCCTGAGCGCTATTACAAGGAATCGGAGGTAAGAGACCACTTGATTGTGACACGGAGAAGAAGGAAGGTAAGAGGCTGCAGGAAGGCCGTGGTAGGAGTAAAACCAGTTTTGTTTGTGTATGAAATCTTGCTGGTCAGTGGGATGTTAAAAGCTTTCGATGAGAGGGGAAGCAGATAGCAACCCCTCTGTCTAGACTGGCTGGCAGTGTCTTTTGCAGGTGATTCCTCCAACCTTCTGAAATGCTTCCGTACCTTACCAGAACATATCCTGGACCAGACCTTTGATTTTCAGCTGAATTCATTCAAAGCAGAAAAGGTCTTCTCTTTGACTCATGAAGCTCAGCTAAGCGATAGCAGCTCTGAGCGGTTTTAAGCATAATTGTTTGTCCTTATTTGCCTCCCACCCCAACCACGACGTCATGCAGGGTACCCCAGCCCAGCAAAGGGCAGACACGCTGCGGTGAGAGTAGGGTTGATATCAGCACAGTTGCTGCGGGGGACTGTGAACCGAGGCTGGGCTGACCAAGGGGGCTGAAGCATGCTACATCCTGCAGTAAATCTGCAAAAGAGCATCCGTGGCAGCAGACACATTCGCCCTCCTAAAATACCCTTGAAAATTGCTGCTGTCTGTATTTGGCAGTGCACAGCTCTGAAGAACGTTGTTTCTTTTAGGTCAGTGCAATTCCCTGTTTGAAATAGCAACGCCATGCAAATGAGGATGAGGTCTCAGGGGTTTAACCTCAGCCTTGAAAAATGGTGGTTCACAAGAAGCAGCTAGAGGGGAGTGGTCAGATCTATGCTTGCATTTAATTTTGGAGATGCGATGTGCCTCTGGAGCCAAGCGTACATTCATAGCTGGCAATGAGAACGGCAGCTGTTAGACTATACAAAACCAGACTACGTAATCATTTTTAGGATAGAAAATGGAGACTTGCCAATGAATATATTTCTATACCATCAGAGATGATTTTCAGGCTAAAAAAGTCAGGTACTTGTTATCTTCCATTTATAGATCCTATTTCAAATTTTATGTACGGGTCATAAAACAAAATTGTGTCTACAGTAGAATGAAAAGTAATTTTATTAGTTTCCTTAGATAATGAAACCCATCTGTTATGTACCAAAAATTATATAACACCTCATGAAACAGCTTGTTGGTCCCATCATCTTATGTGAACCCTGCAGTCTTCCAGTTCCGTTCAGGAATGACGGCTGCTGTGGAACGCGTCAGCATTTGACTGCGTTTTAAAGAAACCCTGTAAGATTTCCGTCTCAGAGTGCACTTCTAGAAATTGTAAACATGAAAGTGACGTCTAGCTTTTCCACTTGCTTTCCCATTTTGAATAGCCAACTATCAAGCATAATGTCCGTATCATAATCTGATGATAGAGAAAACCAACCTCATGTGGAATGAGAAAAGAATTTCAGAGTCTTTGTATTGTTTCCAGACAAATCTAGAGACCTGATTCCAAGCACAATGTTATCTGGCTTTAAACAAGAGAAATAGCCCAGCATCTGGCGTTTTTTCTGTGCTGATGGGTGATTTGCAGGTTGGCTACCGAATTCTGTTTCAGAATTCATACAAAATAGTAAGAACACCGTAGTGTTTAACTGTGCATACACTGTGATGGATATTGAATTAATAATGGTTGGATTCAGTATCTTCCAAAGTTGACAAACTGCGGGGTTTTATGCTGCCATATGATGCGTATGAAGCCAAATTCCCATTTCTGATGGGGCCTCTTACATAATTTAGGGACTATAAAAAGATTTGTAATGTTTGTAAATGTAATTTCCGTCTGTTTTCAATCAGAACAGCATAAAAAAGTAACTATGTAAATGAGAAACGGTCTGTGTTGCCCAAATAACAGTTTCAGAGATAACTAAAACCCATTTACTGTAAGCTTTTGAAAGGTATTTTAGTCACACTAATAACAACAATTTGGCTGCTTTTAGATCATTTAATCTGAGTTGATACTAAGTGTAAAGATTAAAAGTGGATTACAATCCTCAGGATTTAAGAATTAGATCCCATGGGATAAGTGTTCTGACTCCCATCCAGACAGACCGATGAGAACGGTTTTAGCTTCAGGCACATGAGTAATCTCTTCGTATCAGTGTGTCTTTCACATGCTTAAAATGAAGCAAGTTCTGCATCGGGGTCAGCGGACTTAGAGGCTTCTGGAGCTGAGCTTTCAATTTCTTTTATATCCTGACGAGGGTGCATCCCTCGGCAATTAAAAATACCCTCCGGTTGTTAACAGGGAGTTTCCTTGTGTGGTTGTGTGACAGAAGGGCCTAAGTCACCGAGCACGTAGTGAAGCAGAAGACAGCTTAGTTACCTGTTACACACACATACACAGGCTCCAGTTCGGTCTTGCGCGGAGGTAAACCGATTGCTGCTGTCAGAAGTGTTGCCCTTGTAGAAGAGTGGAGGTGTCACTGCAGCGACCCCGGTGTCCCAAAGCAGATGAGTTAATTTTAACCTGTGGCCAACAACGGACTTCGTCGTGGCCGCTGGAGTACGTACCAGTGCTGCCACATCTGACGTACGGCTTTTTTTACAAGCGTGGACCTAAAAATCCTGAAGCTTTTAGGATGTTTAAATGTGAGGTTCCAAATTGAGAAAGCTTGAATCCGGATCCAAGCTAACAGGTTTGCCTGGTTTTCTATAAGGAGTCCCATATGTTTCCAAATCTGGACATACATATTCCACTGAACACAGAATTTTCTGTTTCTGCATGAAGAATGTACAGCCTACAGGTAAGAGGAGCTGTACGGTGGGTGAAGTCACTTCCTCGTGACTTCAGCGCCGACGAAGATGTGTCACCAGCCAGCGTGTTCCCCAGACAGACCTACATACTTGTCTGAGTTACCGACAGACCAGAGCCGAGCTGTGCTGAAGCGTGAGGCCCTCGAGTGAATCACTCACTGAAACGAAGCGTGTGAGCTACCCAGCAACATGTTCTTTGCCACCGTATTCCAGTTCCCAAAATTACCAGCGTTTCCTTTCCTCTTTGTAACAAAGTGGCTGAGAGTTGGACGAATGGAATAAACTTGTGAAGCTGCCTCCAAACAGGCAGATTCCATGCCGTGCAGGCGCTGCCATGCTCTCCTTTTCCACGGGAACACGGCTGCAGTGCCATAGGTCCAGCTCACCGCTCTCCAGGTGCTTCCAGAGTAACAAAGCCTCTGTCGCGGTCCGGAGCTGGAGCACTGTGGTCGTTGAGATGCCGCCGCTGCCTCAGCCCCCGCAGTGTGCACCGGGTCGGCAGAGCCGGTCAGCTCAGGGCACAGCAAAGCCAGCCCAGGATTCCCCTCTCCTTACTAACTTCCGTGGTGAGCTGACATCAAGGCTGGCTGGATTATCATATTTTAACACCTCAGAACTGTCCCAATACTTAGAGGTCGGAAGTATTTAGCTGGCTGCTCCAGAAAACATGTTTTATTGGAAATTCAAAAAGAGGGGAAAAAAAGTCTTTAAAAAATGACTCCACATAAATCCCTATAGTAGCATCTTTACATCGGTAAATCTTTCCGGAGCCCTAGCTCTATGAGCTGAAATCCAAACCCTTAGCAACTACAGCTGGTGGTGAAATGCCAGATCACATGTATTAAAGCCACAGAGGATTGGTTCTGAAATTCAAGATCAAACAAAATGGTCTTCAGCTTAAAAGGGAAAAAAAAAAAATTGACAGCACTTCAAAAGCAGAGTGGTGGAATATATTGCGACGGGAGCCTGAAACAACAAATCTATGCATGGAAAGGAAGGACTGGGATGTTTCCAGGATGTCTGAGTAGCACCCAGGAAGAGAATGGGGCGTATGGCGTGATGTGATGCACTGCCACCTCTGGAGAACTCAGCTTGGGGATCTTCTTCCATGCTAAAGTGGCCATCCAAGCAGCAGGTAGTTTTGGGGACAGAACGGCGACAGGGCTAGCAAGGAGCCCCAGGCAGGCTTGCAGCACACAGGCAGAGGAGGTGGCGGCAGCTGCAGCATAGCATGGGAGCTTCAAGTCATGCCTGCTAGCACGGCAGAGCTAAGGGCAAGCACGCCCACCCCGATTCAGAAGCTTTCCGTAAACAGTAGATGTGTTTCATTATTTAACTTTAAGTAAAAAACAACATTTCAGAGTTCAATCTGAAAAGGCACTGCAACAACCCCGTGCCGTATTGTCAACACGGTGGTGTTTGCCTCCTGAAAAGGGCGTTACGATTCCACGTCTGATGCCCATGGTGTCTGCACTCCATGAGGAGGGTTAAGGAAATAGATGCTAAATAGCGGAATCCCCCCCAATAAGCGTGTTGAGCCGGAGCCCCAGGCGCGGCCTAAGGAAGACACGCTGGGAGAGGGCTGTGTTTGAAGCCGCGGCCATCACGCTGTGGCTTTTATTTCCTTCTACTGCAATTTTACCTTTTAGTCTCAAATAAGCCCCGCTCACGGGTGGTGATGTTTCTGCTCTGTTAGCAAAAGTGCTATTTTTAAATCACCCTGCACCTGGCAATAATGTATTGCAAATACAGAGGAGGTTTTGCTCCCCTGCAGCAAACGGATTTGCCAGATGGGCTTTCCTAATAAATTGTGTCTGATAAAAGGACGAGAAGGTTATTTAAACAAAAAGATTTTAGCTATGCCATTACATTTAAAGCAGATTGAGGATTTTGCCAGCAGATAAATTAAGGGGAAAATAGTGAATAGATGCAGTATTCTTTGGATGGTGGCTTCTCTGGGAAGGCAGGCATGGGTGGCTAGAAGCTCAAATAAGGCACACACAAAATTAATGGTATACGTAATCAAGTCAGAGTGGGGTCACCCATCACCTTGCCCAGTTCCCAGTCACTGACGCAGTGTTTCAAACTCACGTTCCTGCTGCTCCACTCTAGCCTGCTGCCTCTGGCCTGCGCTTTGCAAATGGCCGTACCTTTCCCGGGAAGAGGAGAGAAGGGCCGTGGTCCGGTACAGGCAGGTGCTCAGCTCTTCCTCCTGGCACCCGGAGAGATGTCAGCGTGGCACAGGAGTCTGGTGTGTTCTGTCTGACCGACCTAACCAGGGAGCTACAGCACGAAGGGCAGGAGCAGCAGTGCTGTGCACCGCTACTATTTCTACACGCATTTAACAGAAAATAATAATCCTTGCTTCTTATGTTGTATAGAATGACCTTATATGCCCAAGTCCGATGCAGAATTATGTGCCTAATTCCTATGCAGAAGAGATTCTAGGATGTGAATCTTAATCTGGCCATTTGAAGCCAAGAGTTAGGCAGGTAAAATCGTTCTGGGTTGTGGCTTCCATGTCAAAGTATCGATTTCAGTGGCCTTTGGATCAGACACTGAAGAGCAAAAGATTAGCAATTGTGGTCACCACAAAGGTTCTTCTGGCGTGGTATGATCCCTGTGGCTGTGGCCAATACAGAGGCCTAGGAGAGGTGTAAACGTGTGAAGTTATAGAGGTAACAGTAAATGCTCCCTCCTGTGAGACACAGCACACTGAGCCAGGATCTGTGTCTTTCTAGAATAGTCCAAAATGTTTAAAATAACCTGATTTTTTAGCATCCAGGTAAAAAGCCCAGCGATGTGAGTTTACTTACGGTAGCGACTCAGGTCTGTAGACCACTCGTGCCCTTTGGATTGGTGGCCCAGCGATTAAACTCCCGAGGTCACTGTGCTTGATGTGGGGTGTCTTACGGCCCACCGCTCAGCTTGGACGCCGTCTGAGTATCGCTCACCTGAGCACTCGGTAAATCTTTAACATCTTGATCTGCTGCTCTGAATTCTGTTTCCTGGCTTCCGCTCCTCAGTCCAGCGTTCTGTAGTGTCAAGGTGTTGATGTTTCCCGGGAGTCTGGGATTTCCCTGAGAGCTAGTAGATGCGAGTTGCCCATGGTGTCCGTCATCGCCGGGCTCTGTGCTGGGAACTCTGCAGCCAGTTTGTGACCAAACATCACGCCCTGCGAGGAGAAGGGGCGTGGTTAAGGGAAAGGTGCCATCTCCGGGTGCTGTTAAGGAATTTGCAACTAGGAGTGAGGTCGTGGATGGAGTGCATCGCAGTAGGGGCATTATTTGTAGGCCACCAGTTTAAGAAACATTTCCCCCAGGAGTCCCCTTGTCTGCTGGGGTAACTTCACGAAACCAAAGCAAAACACGGCTCTCGCAGCATCCGGAGGGTTCCTGCAGTTTGAACGAGACGGAAGCTTTCTGTGCGACGGAGCAGCCGCGCAGGGTAGGTGCTCCTGGTGTACTGGTTACAGATTCTGAGCAGCTGATGCTGACTCCTGTTCACTGCGGTGAGTCCCTGTGGCCCGTCACAGGCCTGGTCATCACGGCAGGGACATACAGCATCCCTGCACCACGCTCCGAGGCGTGCCTGCCTGAAACGCTCGAGGAAGACCATGGCCCGTCACACTAGGGCCATACACGTGTGTAAGGGACTGCAGACCCTCCCGTACATTGGCCTACTCTCCTCTGATTCTCCTTTTCTTCCTTTCTGAATATTATGTCTTACTTCTTCCCTTTTTTTTCTTTTTAATATTATTTTTATATTGCTGGCTTCAGGCAACAAGCAGTTCTACACCAACATTTTAAACCAGAAAATACCGAGCTCAGTCTGAGGTCAGGCTTTATTGAGTGGGATTGGCGAGGCGCGTGACCGTGGGTCGTGATACATGTTGCTCTGAAATACGATGACGCTGAATTGGTTTTTATGGTGATTTAACATTGAGACCGTATTATGCTGCGAGCCTGAAGTTTCTGTTTAGAAAATAATATGTCAGCAATAAAAGCAGCGACTTTCCCAGGGAGGATGACAATCACCTCGTTAGAGCTTTGTAAAGAAGCTTTAAGGACAGATCTTCAGTTTATGGTAAAATCAGCAGTCGGTGATCGCTACAAGCATTAGGAAAAAGGAAGGCTGAGGGATACAGAAGCTCAAAGAAGATTAAGATCAGAGAAGTCTTATCAACTCATTAGTTTTACTCCTGTCTTCCATTAAGTGCATAACTTAAGCACATACTGAAGTACAGCTCGAACTGCTTCCAAATCCAAAGGATGGGTGTAAAAGATCTTCCCAGATCTCAGCTCTGGGGAAAGCAATGCCGATGAGCCCTGGTGGGGATTCCTGGAGACAGATTTTAGAAGCTCCACTATGAATTTACAGAAACAACATGATTTTCAAGTTATGAAAGTCAGTGCTTAGCTGTAAATTATTTCTGTTTGCAAGATGTAATTAGCAGGATTGGACATGAAGTGAAATGGAATTACACCAGTATGGAAAATAGCACTTTGATAGATAAAGCTGTGCCTCGTGCAGATAGAAGTAGAGTTTGAAGATGAATTAATGTCGTCGTTGGTTTTTGGTCTTGCTGTTGTAATTTTGACCCCAATTTATTTGATTTTCCAGTTGGTAAAAGAGAGAGAGAGCTGAAATCAGCCAGCGTTCTCCCAAAGATACCATAGCTCCGTTGCAAACAGGGGTGGCTAAACCGGGGGGTGTCATACTTGGCTGCCCACCTGGATGTACAAGTTGACTTAAAAATGGAAACGGCATGGCCAGGGTCACATCAGCGTGGTGTGTCAGAGCTCAAAGCGACGTGATCTCAGGAAGATAGGTGTGGGCACAGAGTACCAACAAGTCACACTGAGGCAGTAGTGGAAGAGCAAGCTCTGGAGAAGCAACTTTTTCTTTTTTCCAACAGCCATAGGTAACTTTTGGAGCGCATTGTGTCATAGTGACTTGCAGTAATGTACAAAAACGTCCTAGACGGTACGATTGTCACAGCATCTCCAAGAACCTGCTGCCATCGATCCACTGGCTGTTGGATAAGACAGGGTTGGGTTTTAGCACATTCTATCCGAGTGCTCATTTAAGTCAATTTCATAATACTTTGTCATGATGTTTATTAGCATGTTTTCGTATGTTAGCATATTTATCAAAACATTTACTTTGGCAAGTGGCAAACAGGACTTCCTCACCCGCATTTCTCAGTATGTTTTCTTTGTTTTGCAGGATCCAAAATATTTCAAGTCACAGAAGACTGGGAGAGGCCAGTTAAAAGAAGGCTGGAGAGAGACCCATCAGCCAATTATGTGTTCCTACAAACTCGTGACAGTGAAGTTTGAAGTCTGGGGCCTTCAGACCAGAGTAGAGCAGTTCGTACACAAGGTCAGTGAAACAGGAGCTTCACATAAGTGGAACTTGAGTATTACCCCGCGCGGGAATGCGAGCGTGGCTGCGCAGAAGCTGGAGACCTCAGCTGAATCTGCTTTCAGACCTCTCAAGGTCTGCAAGCTCTGGAACAGAGCCAAAGCGTTCATCGCTGGGTATAAACTTGACCGAGCCTGGAGCTGCTCAGCTCTAAGGCTGAGGAGAACTACCGGTACCATTTTCAACACTGTGATAAACACGTGAGCTGAGGTGTGTCTGAGCATGCGTAAGAACCGTACATGCAGCAACCGTGTGCTGCATTTCTTCCAGACAGGTAGTGGGAAAGTTTTCCAGTCAATCTACTAAAAAATTAGTTAAGGAATGGCATAACAGCCAGATGATAGTATTTTTCAGAGTATTGACCTTCCACATGTTTAAAAAACTAACAAGGAAAAAAAAAAGAGTTCCAGAACGCCTAATTGCCCAAAGATGAACGTCCCCAGATGGCTTCCCATGCTGGGCAAAGCCACGCTGAGGTGATCCAGTGTTGGCCAAAGATCCGCTTCAAGTGGGAGGCTGGACACCAAGACCCTCAGAGCCAGTACGTCTCATTCGCTAGGGCATGTCTTGTGAGAGAGAAAACCGCCAGAGTATTTTTCACTTTAAATCATGCTGAAAGACAACAGCGTGACTCTTGCGACAGGTTGTGCTGCTGCAGAGGTATTCAGCCTGTTCTTTGTCCCACAGGTGGTCAGAGATATACTGCTGATTGGTCACCGGCAGGCTTTTGCCTGGGTCGATGAGTGGTACGGTACGTATTCTCCAAACCTAGCCCACTTGAAAGGGCTGCTGCAACGCTTAGGGCAAGGAAGAACAGATTTCCATGTGCTGTCAGGGACCATCACGTCCCAGTATAAGTTGTCCATGAAAGAGGTGGAGCTCTGTTCAGTTGCTCTGGAACGCGCAGAGCTCGTTTACAGCACATTCTGTGTAACAGGAGTAGGCTGTGTCTCAGGCATCATACAGGGACACCTTTACATCCCATACATCCCAGAGTACAGGCGTCAGTCAGCCTGCACTGGAGGCAGACCCGAGCTGCCCCTGCCAGCAGTCGTCTGTATGGAGAACCGCATGCAGGTTTGAATAAAGCTTCTTAGTGAGACTGCATTAACGTGCAGTCATTCCCATACTGCAAACTCCTCTGATCCAACACAGTTTCAGCTTTTTAGGAAAGTTTTCAACTGTTAATGTAGACTGCAATAGAGAAAAGATGGAGCTCAAACGTCCTTCCTGAAAAATGGGTATAAATATAAAACCTTCTGGGTCTGATTCAGGCGCAGCTGCATGCAGAAACTGCTGTGAATCCGAGAACAGCTGTAGGAATGGGCATTTTCGATAGTACAGAGTCATCCTGAATGCCAAAACAGCCCATTATGGTTTATAAAATAAGCTCACGGGGTTTGTGCTTTGTAGGAGTATTTTCAGTGGGATGTATCCGTAATCACAGATACTCGTAGAGCAGTTTCTAAGACGTCCCTGTAACATGTAATAGGAATTTGGGAATACATTCAGAATGTTTATGTAGACACTAGCTCCTTAAGCTTCAGGAAACGCTGTTTTGGGCATTTCATGGCTAAGAATGACACCTGTCTTTCATCAAAACTCAGAAACATTCTGCATTGCTCAGAACTAGTCCATTAGCCCAGGTGGTGCACAGACATCTCCCGTGACTTCATACACCTGCACGTTATTTTCCCTCTAGGAAGTCAGGGAAATTGTTGACTTTATAAAGAAGCCTGACTTCATGTAAAAACTGAGCCCATGAGTTTGCCCCAAATCAACCCAAAATATCTATTAAAGCGAGACATAAGGCACTGTTAATGGGAAGCGAAGAGTTGCCTGCGCTTCGGCAGTGCGGTGATAGCAAGCCAGTAGTCGTGAAGTTAAGAGCGCGGAATAGGTTTAGCCCAAAACCACTTATCCACAGAGTTTCCCATCTTAACTCTGAATGCACCCTGTCAGAAATGCTCTTTCCACAAATGGCATCTTGTGATACCCAGTTACCTCGTGGACTTTCACAGTCAGGGGGGGTTCTTTTACTCAATAATACAGTGAACCTCCAGCACTTAATTGTCAGGCTAGGTACAAAAGCTAAAAAACGGGGCCTTACTAAAACAGGTATGAATCAAGGCAACGTCTATAGCAAGAGTTCTAAAAGGTGTATTACAAAAGAGAGTGCAGGAGGTTAGTTTAGGTAGGTGTGTGCTGTCTGCAGCCCTGCTACCGCTGCGTTGTTCTCAAGGAGAACGGTTGGTAGGCCTTGCAGACTAGAAACCCGAGACTGCCGTTACCCAGAACGAGCGAGATCCAGTCTGCACACATCCAGCTCAGTCTAATGCACACGGTGTGTCAAGCTGATGTGGTTCTGCTCGTGACAGGCTGAGGTGTGCGGGGAGAGGTTTTCAAAGTTTTGAAGCGTCTGTGTGCCATCCATGTGTTTATTACCATCTTTTAACGTAAAAGTTTGAGGAAGACTTGGACATGATCTGAGTCAGCTAAACTGGGTAAAATAATCAGTGGAAGAAAATCAGTTATTAAAGAACGTGTTATGTTACGGATATTACTGGCTGATTGCTGTTACTGATGCTGGAAGTATGAACGTGTCTTGTCATTACATTTACTAAACTGTGTTTAGCTTTATTATCAAGAAAATTTATTTTCCCAGTGCTACTAATAAAGAGCATGCTCTCTGCTTGGCAGAATGCATCCTTAGCATGTTACTGACGTGGCTTATGAGCTTGTTTTTCATTCCAGATAACAGTAAAAGGAAAAGACTAACGAGGGTATGAGTTAGTGGTGTTCCATGTTTCCTTTTGATCAAAATTTTAGGCTGCATTTCATTTTCCCTGATGAAGCATTCCGTTGTGCTACTGGTACAACAGCTGAAGTTACACCTCTCCTTAAAAGCTGTCTTGTAGAATGGAGCGAGAGCCTCGTGTCACAGAACACGGCGTGGTGTGATCCAGGAATTCACAGACCCGAGTGGCCCGAGCAAAAGGGTAGCCTGGAGGTCAGAGCCCCAGTGCGCCTTACCGAAGCAGTTACGCGTGTCCAGGGGTACTGGGCTGCTGAAGCTGCTCAACTTTAACCGTAAAGAGTCCATGGCTGTTTTCATGAAGCTCCGAAATCAAACCGTTGTAAGGAACAGCCCAAAATTCTGACAGCCTTCCCGTTCGCTTACCCCTCGCTCTCGAGTAGGTTTGTTGAAAGCATGGGAATACTCAGAAGAGTAAGGTCACAAGTCAATTAATTGGGTTCTTAGTGTCTTACGAGAGGTGTGGTTTATGACAAATGCTTTTAAATCCCTAGTAAGTGCTTTGAGTTACGAGGCAGGCACCGAACAGCTTACGCGCTGGTTTGGCAGCAGCAGCGTGCCCGGGCAATGATAAACCATCCTGCCGGTAGAATCGGCCTGGTTTGTAGAATATTTCTAATTCTTCCAATTCATTAAATCGCTGGAGGCTACAAAACCGTTAATGTGTTCACTGTTCATTCACTCACCAGCGTAATTAAGTGTTGGCTTCTGGCATCGAAGCTGATCTGTGCGCTAACAGTCAGAATGTTTGCTGGTTATCAGATACACTGTGCAAAGGTAACATAAAATCTGTTTGAAAGTTCCTGGAAAGGTAAGTACGTATTTATAGTATTTCTGTATCTCTCCTTTATTCCAAGGGATCTTCTAAAATCATTTTAGAAGATCGTGGCCTTTGCCAAGGCCGGCACTTCACTACTTTTTGCCTTCCTTATGCTACACAGATACTCCTAAACAATTTCCACTCCTTCCTGTTCTCTGACTCCCTTTGACTTAACCTCCTCACACCTTCCTTGGCTGATATAACTACCTTTATGAGTCACTTTTCATAAAGCTAGTTGCTCCATGCTTTTTTTAAATCCTTTTTTGGCTTCTGCTGAAAGACTGTGTGTTCCTGGAACCTTCTCCTTAAAAAAAAAAAAAAGTATGCACTGAATCAATGGAAAATGCCAACAATTTTGGACTTTTTACAGATATGACTATGGATGATGTTCGAGAATACGAGAAAAATATGCATGAAAAAACCAACATTAAAGTTTGCAACCAACATTCATCTGCTGTGGATGAAATAGAGAGCCATGCCAGAGCAAGAGTATGTCCATTTTTCAAACATATTGCCCACCCTCCGCTAACACACGGGGCCAGCTCAGAGCAGAGCAACCGAGTGACCTGGCTCAGCCGTCCCTGGGATTCTGGGGAGGTTTGAGTAGGAACAGAACCTTTCGGTGCAGTGCAACCCTGCCTTCCTTCCGTGGGCACCCTAAACTGCCACTAAGGCGAGGAAGGGTGGGGTTGGGCTCAAGGGCAACTCCCCTGTCTTTCAGGAAAACACATCTCAAATTTCGGTTGGATGCGTGAAGGGGAAGTTAAATCCCAGTTTTCCCTTCTATTGTTACAAAAAGTAAGAGTCCAGAGTGCTTCAGTCAAAAAGCCAGGAACATGGGGAGTGGAAAATTTCTGTGGGACTGATAAAATTGTGTGCCTCACCAGGGAAAAAAAAAGAAAAACTAATGAATTATTCACCCTTTTCAAACTAATTTTAATGTTGTCATTGATTATCTACCAACAAGGTGAGAAGGGTTGTCGGAAGTATCTAACAGCAGTCTGTGGAGAAGAGTTCTGAGTAGGTTCTTTGATTCACATTCTGGGAACTTTATAAAGTATTTAAATTCCTAATTTGGGCACCTCGAGTAGAGGCCTAAAATTAGAAATTATTACTGTCTGCAAATAGAAAGGTTGCAGTGATATTTGATTTTGTGATGTTGTTATCCTTTATTAACTGCACTGCCGAACTCAGTCGTGGTTTTACTCGTGTGACGAGTTCGGGGCAGGGCCTGAAGGGTGAAGTCTTTGGCCCTTCCTGAGTTCCTACCCAGTGAAAATCACCACCAGCCTGCGAGGATGTTGTCTAAGTACTAAGCGGGAAGGTGATCCTTGTGTTGGCGGTGCTGCAGCTCCGCTGGTGTCAAGGTTACGACAGGGCTGAGCAGTAAATTGAGAATCCGTTCTGCCTGACTCTCCACGTCAGGGTTTGGCTTTGGATGAAGGCTGTAGTGGCAAAATTGCTGTTGAGGGTGGCACAGAATTTGTCATTAGTGAAAAAAGGAGAGTCTGAGCCATCTTAGCTCAGGGTAAGGACTGGTTTTACTTGGGTGTGTATCAGAACAGACGTAACTTGAAGTGAGCGTAAGCTACAAAGCAGAAGTCAACCGCAGGGACAATCGGTATTTCCTGTCCGAGTTAAAACTGGGCGGTCTGGGAGGATACCACTCATTAAGACTGTAACCAGTCTTCACTTAAATGGCCAGGACACTGAGAAATCTTCCTGTCCCCTTGCACTTCCATTTCTCCAAGACACTTTTGTTTCCTGTTGTACAGAAGTCCTCAGTCGAAAATAGCTGGAATGAAGGCAGGGGCTCCCTTTGATGTCCAGGTGCGTTTACATCCCGTGAGTGCAGAGGCACTGCGCACGCTCGTACACGGGGAAACAAAATGTAAATCAGCAAAACAGGTTCAAATCTCTCTCCAACACAAGTAGGGACAGTTCCTCTGAGACCATCTGTTTATTTCCACCACTTAGCTCGGATTTGAAAATAGCTTAGTCCTCACTTCTGGTAACTGGCACAGCAGCGTAGGCTGAAAAGGTCCCTGGAATGTCGTCGGCAGGGAAGGCAGAAGGCAGCTGGCAAGACGCACGCTTTTGTTTATTGAATGAGATGTTGTGATACACCATAAAGCGTCCTCTACGTAACAATTGGAGCCAGGGCTACAGATGGATGCAGCTGGGTGGTATTAAAAAGTGTGGATGTCCTGGGAGTACAGGGTTTGGTCATAGGTACGGTAAGCCCCATCGCCAGTCCCGGGTCTCAGACACCCAACGGTGCAGCAGTTTTAAACTGATTAAAGTGCTTTTATTTCCCTTTTTTGAGCTTTCAGAGCTCAAAGGGTCTGTAAAATGGTTTAATAAAATACGGATTTAAGAGGACGTTCGGTGAGAACCAAACAGTGTATTTCATGTGGCTCAGTGGACATCTTGTAGGCAACTGGACACGAAGCAGCAGGTTTCAGAAGAGTCTGGATGATTATTTTGCTCAACTTAGCCCGTTTGTAGCAGCTGTCGTTCATTTGGGAGTTGAGCAAAAGGTTTGGCAGGGCTCGGCTGGGAGCACGTCTGTGCTGGGATCGCTCTGCCCTCTTGTGGGTTTCCACAGCGCCGTGACACCTCTGTCACCCGCCTGCGGAGACCGTCACTGCTTGAAAAGCTTTCTCTTGGCCCAGTTTTCCGCCACAGCGTGGCTTTCACCTCCCCTCTCGTTTTGTCTCTCGTTTGCAGGGAATTAAGCAGTGGATTTGTCAGTTGGCCGTGAATGTTTAAGTGCAGATTCTGGAGGGGAAAGGTGGAAAGCACGTTGTGGCTTTCTCAAGTGAGAGGGAATTCTTCAGGCTTCATTAGCAGAAACGCAGAACTGCCCCGGTTGCGTGCGTGCAGCTGCAGCCAGAAGTCACCAGGACTGTGCACGTGGGGAGAGGGAATTTGGCATCCCCTTGAACAGTAACAGTTGATGAACAAACTGCTGACAACCCTTTACTCCATGCTCATAATTTAGAAAAACCTCAACAACCTGTTAATTTTATTTGTTGGAAGCTCTGAAAAAGGTCTGCTTGTGATCTACATGTGTTCTGTAGCTGCCTGTGAATAGCTTGGGTTTCCCAGCAGCGAGAGGTAGCGCTCTTCGTTCGTTCAGCCGCAGGCAGAAGAGAGCCCTTAGTATGTGATCCATGTACTCAACTCCGTTCTCTGTACCTGGCCCCTTACCTGCTCCAGTCAGCCGTTGCATTCCTGTGCAGACTCCCGTCGGGATATGCATGAGAAGCACTCATGCCCTGATTTAGAATTTGGATGGAAGGAGTTTAATTTACTCAATGACATGATCATTTGAAATGATTCTAACGAGTCTTTCTTTCCTTCTTGTTGAAGACATGACAATGGATGAAGTCCGAGAGTTTGAACGAGCAACTCAGGAAGCTACCAACAAGAAGATTGGGATTTTCCCACCCGCAATATCCATCTCCAACATTTCCATGCCTTCTTCCACCCGCAGTGCTCCATCTAGTGCTCCATCAACTCCTCTCTCCACAGATGCTCCTGAATTCCTAACAGTTCCCAAAGACCGGCCTCGGAAAAAGTCTGCTCCAGAAACTCTCACTCTTCCAGATCCAGCGAAAAAAACCCTTTAAATCAGCCCAGCATGTTTCCTCCTGATAAGCCATGTCTGCCACAGCAAGTGACGTAACTCGGTTTCTACACAGGTCATGGTGGTTTGTTGGTTGGTTTTTTTTCTCTTAAAATTATCCTGCTGGTGTGGAGAGATTCCTCCTTTCCTCAGACCTGATCCTTACAACCTTCAGAGAAGTGCATGCAAGAGAGCGTAGTTTAAATAGCCCTGAAGTGGTGTTTCAAGCCGTACGGTGCATCTTAGCGACACAGGATGAAATAGTCTGAGGGGAGCCCTGTAACAGAAAACTAGTCCTTCCGTAGCAGTATTCTGCCTACAAATCCTCGTCCAGGTCACCGCAGTTATAATTAGGTATCTAGTAAAGTTGCCACGGACTTCTGAGGCAAATTAGTGCCAACTAGAATGCAGGGTTAACAGGAAAAAGTCTCTCCTGTTTCTTCCTTCGTAGCCGATTTTAAAATCCTTCTCAGGCTTCTCCGGTGCGTTCATAAACCTTTGACCTGCTTCGTTGTACTTGAACACCAACAACAATCACTCGGATTCACATTTTGCTTGATACGACTCAGGATTTGGGGCCTAGCTAACCAACACAAAACTCTTCAAACCTAAATTATCACTGTATTGAAGCCCCAGTTGTAATTAATCCTACTGACTTTGAGGCCATTGAACTATTTCTATCTTGCACAGAATTTGTAGAAGAAAACACCTGTTTCTTGTAGATAATGTATTTTAATAGCTCTCCCCTGTCCGTTGTGGTCTCTGAAGTCCCTATTGGTGTTCATCAGTGGCGTTCCATGTGTAAGACTGGAAAAAAGCAGCTAAATTGGGCCAGTTGAGAAGCAAAACCAAGGAAATAAGTCTTGTCCTCGCTGGAAGAAGCGTGGTAGTTGCGCTGTAAGGCCTTGAATGTAAAGGAGAGAAAAGACGAGACTCCTTTTTCTTTCCTGCCTCGCACCTTTCCCAACAGCACAATCTCTACCGGCAGCTGGCTCCAGGCTTTACCATTGTGTGGGGACGGGCTGGACAAAATCACTTTTCAAAAAGCAGGCGAGCGGTGGGGCTGCTGGGGCGCAGGCAGGGCGGCGTCAAGGACGCAGAAGCGCTCTTCCTGGGCTGCCCGCGGAACCGCTCCTCAGTCTCGGGGACGGAAATGGAGGAGAGGATGTTTCCCCCTAGGGAAGTGTAGGTTGTGGGAGGAGGAGAAAGATAAATGGCAGAAGAGGTCTTTTCCGCTTCAGAATGTAAGCTCAGTGAGAAACTTTCCCTCGCTGCCCCCGCGTGGGGCCCTGCGTTTCTCTGGAACAAGCTGCTCCTCAGTCCGTCTGCCCGTAGCTGCCGTGAGCCGCTCTTCAGCTCCCCGGGCTGACAGCTGTTCCCTGAGTGCTAGGACCGACGTGGGTGGTATTTCGGACCCCTGGTGACGCGGTACATGGGTGAAAAAGAGAAAACCCCTCAGAGCCGAGCTGTCACTGAATACTGAACGATGAGTTTGGGGCTGGCCTTGAGCTGGACGGGACGTTTGTGCCGCCCTCTCAGCGCAGTGCTGTGACCCGACGGGCCGAAGTGCGCTGACCCCACGGCTGCGTGTGTCAGATTTGTGCGTAGTTTTGGTAGCAGGAGAGGTAATCCCACTGCCGACCTGCACTGAGAACAAGTGTCTGTTTCTCTGATGGGTAAAATCCTGTAGCTAGCAAAATCTGGGAGCCCCTTGTAGGTTAGCTGTGGGCTGACTCCATGCCTTCTCCCACTGACTGGCCACGTTTTGCTCTCCTTTGCTTCTCAGAGACAGTAATTCTGCGCGACCAGGAAACTAATGGGTGGTGATTATTTTTTGGTTTAAAAAGAAGCCGCTGTAAAGGATGCAAAGAAAACTTCCCTACATCAGTTTATGGTTCCAGCATAAGAAGGGTGCACATTAAGGATTCATTATTGTAACTGCTCTGATGTTACTACTCTTTGTTGGGTAGCACGAGTGGGACATGGGCAGAGAAGGGAAACCTTTGAAAACGCAAAGCATTGCTTTCTTGGGTTTTCATTGCCTGAATTTCACCGGTGGAGAAATGGTTTAGCTCTGCTCCACCTGAAAGTCTTATTTTTCGATGAATTTTTTCTTCTATATACGTCTTGGCATCTGAGTTCGACACAAATTATTAGACCAAAGCAGTCCTACCTTTCCTCATATTTAACTGGCTGATTTCCAATCCCGTGTGGATTGTTGATTGTCATGTTAGGGGATAAGGCTTGTATGAAAATTACTGACATGCCTGAAGAGGACACACCTTAATAGCCGCTTGACCGAGACGGGGGAGAAGGACATTGGTCATGCCATGGAAAACATGACATCCTGCTTAGTGCCGGGTCTCCGTCTGCAGGTGCTGCTGCCGCAGCCCTTCCACCGAGCAGGGCTGTTCTCGGGGATTACGGATTTATTGGCCAAACTGCCGAAACTCACCCTGGGCCACAGCAAGGATGACGAGGCCGCAAGGCCTCCCTGTTGCTTCCTAATGAGGGCAGGCAGAAAGATCGGTCACGTTTCGTTGCTCAGGCTTTTCGTTGCCTGCTGTCTTCTGCTTTGCTTTCCCCACCGGCCATTGGGCGATACCTTCTTCTGTCTGGTTGGTGGGGGGGTTTCTTGCTCGGTTGGTTGAGGTTAGAATAACCTTTTCTAGAATACTCCCAGCCAACACACAAAATCCAGCGAAAAGGCAGGTCTGAATGCTGCAGTAGAACACCTTGAGGCAAAGGGGTTTCCTCACTGGTTTTTTCACTGCGCTGTTGTGGTTTTAAACATGTTTGTTAGGAGAAAACCAGAGGTTTTGCAGGTGTTCATCACTTCTTTTGCAAAAATAAACGATGTGATCAGCGGGTACACCTTTGGAGTATGGTGCCGCTGGCAAAGCTGAACAGGCACAACAGCCGTGTTCCAAGGATTGCCTGATGCAGCTGCTAGGACGTGACAAGGAATTTTTCATCAAGGGCAGTGCAGTTCAGGGCAAATAACGTGGTTAGTTTCTTTGGGTTTCTATTAAAACCTCCTCCCAGCTTTGCTCGTTCTTTGCTGTATTTCATATAGAACAATCACTGCAAAATAAGTGGCAATTCATCGGAGTCTTCGGAAGGGTAGATCCGGTAGACTGCAGAAGGGAGGTATCCATAAAGACTGTGAGGAGCAGCACATTCCTGAAACACCTAATAGGATTTCTCATGAATGTAAGGGTTAATTTTGTAAATGACTGGATAAATCCTATGGAAAGAAACTATTTGACCTTATTCTTTGGCTTTTTTTATTATTCTGGAAGGTGATTTTGTGACATTTAGTAGCCAATTTGCATTAATTGCTGCTGTAGAGATTTTGAAATGGAAATATTTGTTCCTTGAATTTTTGGTTTGTAACCGGACAACGGCTGTATTTTGTTAAAACTGCTTTGAAGCTTGCTGCACTATAACTTCAAAACGACATGCTCTCATTTGCAGTAAGCCAAATGTATATGCTTTTTAGGAATTAGTGAGTGCAGTAAGAGAGAATTCATGATCTTGTCAATAGGAGCTTTTCTATTTCCATTGTTTGGACTCGGTTTTACATGTGCAAGTTAAAACTGCTAAGTGAGTCTAACGATGTTTTGCTTTAAATGAACAGCATGGCCATTGAATTAGAATCTCCTGTAGTTTTGTGGTGTCACTAAACCAGGTTTCATTGGTTTATTTCATTCTGTGGTAATTCCACGTGACTCTGAACGCCCCAGTCATTAATTTCTTTTATTTAGAGCAATGGTGGCTACATCAGGCA
Organism: Eurypyga helias; assembly: GCF_000690775.1. Classification (NCBI taxonomy): domain Eukaryota; kingdom Metazoa; phylum Chordata; class Aves; order Eurypygiformes; family Eurypygidae; genus Eurypyga; species Eurypyga helias. Next base: position 50,096 of record NW_010252265.1, read on the forward strand.
ACACATCAGCACCATCAGAGAAGGACCAAGTTTTGAAATGCTCTGCAGGGTAAATAATGCAGGGCTCAGCAGGAGACTTTGATTGTCATATTTCTCATTCGTCTCACTTAGTTTCTGATTTTTCCAAGTTATTTATTATTTTTAATATTGTATTTTTCCTTGCATTTTGTTGTAAATAAACTACCAACAATTATTCTTTACAATTGTGGCTGTTTTCTTTCCTACCCATTAGCATTTTTACCCACAAGCTCTGCAAGTGACTTCCTCAAAATTTAAAAAAGAAGAAAAAAAAACCAACCCCAAAAAATTGGCTCTGTAAGGAAAATTTAAACCACTTAGAACATCTACTGGGTTTTGTTGTGCCTCAGCTTTCTGAAGATTTTTATCGGGGCAGGTGCCCATCAGCCTGGTGTTAGCCCCTTCATTTGTAAAGGACCATTTGGTTGACAAGGATGCTCTTCAGCGGAAGTGTTGGGCAGCCTGGTGTAGGGA
>NW_010252265.1:50643-51384 GCF_000690775.1 Eurypyga helias
AACCTCTTGGAAGGTAAGAATCCTCCATCACTTTTCTACCCTGTAGTCAGCAGAAATTCCACACGTACAATGATTCGTTAAGCTTTTACTCGGAAGCTTCCTCCGCAGAAATAAAGCTTTCTCTGGGCCTGCCGCTTCGGACAGAAATGCTTCACAGCCGCGCAGGACAGGACCCAAGGAACAAACATAGGCCTAGGAAATACCCACGGTCAAGTCACAAAGGAGAGAGACGGGACAGCCCTGCGTGCGAGCTGGGCAGCTCCGGCACACGAAGACCCTGTTGGGGCGGCATGTGGGGGCCGTGCCTGGACTCCGGCTGAGCCTTTGCCACTGGAGTGGGGTTGTGGCTGTCCTCTGCGAGGTGAAATGATGGTGGGTTCTCCAGCAATGCCTGCGGGCAGACCCCTGAAATTCCAGGGCTGGCCACATGTTCCCTGAGCGTGGGACGGTGTCGCATATGGCCGGGCCTGACCTGTCGTGCTGGTGGCTCAGTTCAGCTTCACAGGTTTAGTTTGGGTGTGCACTGCTGGGGCTCCATTAAAATCTGCGCACAGAGTACCAATGCATGAAAATACATTCCAGGTGGGTTAAAAACCTGGACCTGACCCTACTGCTGTTAAAATTGATTGGGCTGCGCTCTTGCAAAGGAAAAAACTCCTTTATTCTTTACAAAAATGAGGCGTCTCATAGGGCAGAAATCCATTGAACTGAAGTAGCGGTAAGACCCGCCATGCTTGGTGT
>NW_010252266.1:0-11877 GCF_000690775.1 Eurypyga helias
TATGATTCTATGATTCTATTATTTTCATTATAATAATGATAACAAATATAGGCATTTTATAGCTACACAACAACTGTTGAATATTTTCTTAACATTTTAATTTGAATCCAGTTTTTATGTGTCAATAAAGCTATTTATATAGATAATGTGATACAATAAAAGTTGTTTTATTTTTTAAATAATTAAGTTTTGAGACTCAAAACCTATAACATCTACAGGTTTCACTATATCATGAAATTAGTGTTAAAGACCAGAAATTATTCTGTCACATAAAACCACAAATAGGTGTTACAGTCTCAATTAATTTTACAGGATCAGTAGTAATTTTAAATCTGTCTATTAAAACTTTTCATCAGATAATCTCAGTCCTATAGGTATACTCCTTCAAAACTATTTCATGGATATGTCCTTAAAATCCATTAGTTTAAATAAGAGCAAATGAAATTTACTGCAAAAATGCCAGAAAATCATCTAATGGACAGCACACAAAAAGTATAAAGAAGTGTTTTGTAGTTTCCTAAATGTACAGTAGTTATCATGACCAAAAAAATCAAAACCAGATTTGTGGATTTAGTGTCATAAGTATCATAGCCACAGATCTTCCAAACCTAACACTGTGTTTATGAGGAAGCAACAAGTTTGTTATATGCACTTGGGTGCATTGATAACTTGGAGAAACCTGCTGAATGAAATACAAATTCTGTCACAAAACTTTCTCCCTTTACATTCAACCTTCATTAGATTTTACTTTCGTTTGCTTTTCTCTACACATGTACTATTTCAGGTAAGTACTGGAAAACGCAGGTGATGCTTCCAGCATCTGTTTGATTTAAAGACAATCTAAACAGAAATGAAAAGTCTTTTGTATGAGATTATGCAGGTTTGGGATCCACAGATGGAGGTGAATGTGACAACATCGATACCATGAGTTCTCTTTGAAAGAAAAAGGCTGAACTTTTGCTGGGAATTTTTATTTACTCCTGCAGCCTTGTGGAGACAGGCACACTGTAAGATTAATGTTTTCAGAAAGACTGTGGTTATTCTTTCCTGGCCTACAGAAAGGCAGTGTTACATAAAATAAGAAATCTGATGTGCCATGATCTGCTGTAAACCTTGAGCAGACTACAAAATGCTGGTAGTGACTTCTAGGATTCTCAGGTGGGTTATTACCAAACTAAGTGTAAACATCATCTGCAAGTTTCGAAAGTAATAGCTTCTGAAGATCCAGCCAAGCAATTATGAGTTCAGAGCTGAGGTCAGAGTACCTTCAGCCCAGGGGCTATGTGTCACCCTTAGTCAGTGTCCCTTAGTCAGTTCTCTCCTTAGGCTTGCTCTTCACATTTTTTAGAAGATAGGGGCAGGCTTCAATTGCATCTTACTCTTGCTTGGAAAAAAGTTAAGGCTCAGATTTTCAGCTTACCCTTGAAGTGACACTGTTAGTAGCACAGAAGGTTACTCTGGATATAAATGATTTCTCAAGATGAAATTAAATAACATTTGCACAGCCTTCTTTTATATTATTAGAAAATTTGGCAGGATAAGACTTCCACCCTTCTGAAAGAGAATGAATATCTCTCTCTTCATGTCCTGTTACTGATGGTGAAGGTTACAGAAGTATCACTGCACTCTAAAGACTTTTTCTTTCTTAATTATAACCTGAGGTAAAGATTTTGCAAATGAAAATCTAAAATATTACCTTGGTCCTTCTCAAAACGTTTTTGATGGCTTAACTGTTTCTGACCAAGTTACACACATGTAGAGTCATAAAGTTGTAAAGACGAGAAAGACATGCTGAAATCTGGCTGTCTTTTAACAGGGTAGTTTAAAACAAAGTTTAAACACTGATGAGATGTTAGGATGACAGTAGAAAAAGGGAAGTTTAAAAAAGTTACACTGGTCATCATAGTTCTGAAAATACAGCTCTAGATGTATCCACAGACAACTTTGAGTGTCTTTCACAACAAATGGCAAGGAGATTTATAAGATTATGTGATTCGTCTGCATGAAGACATGAAACTTACTGTAACACATGAAAGCCCTCCCACATCACTTATGCTTTTAAGCACAGTTAAAAAAGTAAAAAAGCACAGAATAAAATATTCAGTATTACTTTGCAAGTTAGAAGGTAAGGGAACTACCATATTGTTTGAGTATGCAGCATGAAAAATTGTAAAAAATACAGTGGGAAAAATGAGTGTGTGTTTAGACTGTCTGCAGCCTGATACAGAAACAACAGCAAATGTGCTATGGTCTTATGGCATTCAATTAAGGGGGTCTTATGGCATTCAGTTAAGGGTTTTCCCCTTACTCCTTGTACAATACATAATCAAGAAATTGGATGCTATACACTGCTGTAGATCTCTAGAGCTTTATGTGGGTAAAATTAATTTCATCCTTTCCATGTGTGGGCAAATCATGCAATTACTGTTTTCTGAAACCTGGGAATCTTTATCTTTTCCCCTCTTTCAGGTATTTAATTCCCATCCTAATTCCACTTCCCTCACCCCAACAGTATTCTCTGTCTGGATGAGACTATTAGAATTCCTTCCATGAGTCTGGTAGGAATAGTCCTCATCCTCTCAAGAACTGCCATCTCTGACATCATTATAAATGTCTGAAGTTCCTTCCATTTATCTTAGGCAGTGTAAACTGAACTACAGTAATTGAGTTTTTTCCTGTGTTTTCAATGATCCCCTGAACATTTCAGATAATTTAGAACCCAAAAGTCTAACACTGTGGTTGAATTTGTATGGGGGTTTGACAATTTTTCGTCCTTTATTTTATTTCTACTAGTTAAAGAATAGGCAATAAATTCACATATCAGAATACAAAATGACTAGTTATTAGTGTCAGGAAGGAATATACTCCCTATTGTACATGTTATTGATGACATTTATACAATTTGCTAGATTGTTAAGCATTTGGAAGTGGTCACTTTTCATAGAAATGCAATTCAAAATAATATACTGGGCTTGGTCTTCAGTTCTGTGGGCATTGACTACAGTTTAAACATACAACCAGCCAAACTGAGTAGGATAAAAGTTCACTTACTTGAGTATCTTGTATTTACCACCAATTACAGAAAAATACCTAAGAAAGACAAGATTATGTATGGCATTTGTTTTTCTATCCTCCAGCTTATTTCCATTCACCTTTTAATACCCATGAAATTAATGATTATTAGTGGATATCTCTAACATAATGTTGTCCAGTCTCCCCTAGAACTCAGCATTAGTTAAAATTTTAACATTCACAGGCATCAACAAATTTCAGCATCCACAAATATCGCAGGCCTAATACTCATTCTTGAAAAAAATACTTCCTTGCATTTGTTTTGGATATAGCTCCTGACATCTTTTTTTTAAGTTCTCAGGTGTTTAAATGAAAAAAAAAAAAAAAAGAAAATGTATCAAAAGCCTATATGTCTGTCCATGCCACTCACAATTGCAGACTGCTATCATAATTCCTTTAGGCATCTGTTTTTTCAGGAATTAATAGTAGACTTCCCTCTTCCCTGAGGAGAAGAGTCATTCCTCATAAAAAAATAATTATAGACTTGATCATCTTTATTGTCTGCACCCAAAACTTTTACAAATTTACTGTATGCTTATGAAAGAAGGAGAGAAGAAAGAGGGCCAAAAATCTAGAACTGTATACTGTGAACAGTATATAAGTAGAAAATAGATATACACAGTAGCATGGTCCTTGTTTGATTTATGTTCCTGTCCTATTGATTTCTAATAGTGATTTTTTATTTTTTGACTGTTTAAAAACAGCAGACTTTCCCATAAAATTTTTTGACTCCAAGGTTTTATGTCTTAGTGGAAATGATCACCTCACTACCTCCTATTTTCATCCACGTGTTTTTTTATGTGCAAGATTGGGTTTTTTTCCTCACATAACTCACATTACGTTCACTTATTCAATTTCTCATATCAGTTACATCACGTACCTGAATTTCACTGGCCATTTTATTGCCCTGTCACTCAGACTCAAAAAAATTTCACTCGTTTTTCCAAGTGACCTTCACCTCTACTGCCAGAAAGAGCTTGGTTTTAGCAAACTTTTCAAATCCATGTGTGAACTTCACTTCTAACACTTTGGCTGATCAGTGTTGTTACACAGTTCTGTGACAAACTTTTCAAAAATCTTTAAGAAGCTCGACTAAACAAGATCACTTATTCTTCCACTTCCTCAGAAAACTGAAAGGTTTTTTAAGCTTTACAAAAAGAGATCAGTTCTCCAGAAGTAGATCACATTTACCTGAGTGTCATTTATTCTGCCATTTACTATAGTTTTATTAATTTGTCCAGTACAAATGTAGTGTTCTGCATGTCTTCTATGAAGCTTTTATTAAAAAGTGACGTCATATTTGCCACTCTCCAATTGTGTTAAGGAATTTTTTTATGGAGGAACTGACACAAAACTGCTCTGACTCAGCTTGAAGTCTTGTAAAAATACTGTTCAGTCCTGACGTGTGCTAGTATCCATTGTGTTTAACCACAATCTCTTCGATGACTTTTATCTCAGAGAGATCACCTCACAAGTTGCCCACCAAGAAAACTTTCCAGTTTCTTTGTGAAAGATAACGCAAAGGGTGCATTTTGCTCCTGTGTAATACTTTCATCTACTGAGTGTTTTTTTTACACCTTAATCATCAATAAATTGTGCACACAGTTGGAAGGCTTTCTGCTGCCAACTTGTTTATCAAAGCTATATGAACAGTTTTGGTTATTTTGGTTTTGTCTTTCTGTTTTGGGGTGTGGGGTGGGGTTTTTTTGTGTTGGTTTTTTTTTCTCCTAGTAAGCTGTTCTTTGAATGCTTTTTGGCCTCCTTTAATGCACTGTTTTACACTTAAACTTACTGTGTTTCTTGCCTTTTAATTTCATTTTTCATTTTTTAATTTGAATTTTAACTCTGTTTTCTGAAGGAACACTTCTTGTATGTAATAGTATTTCTTTTCCTTCTATTTCCTTCTCTCCTCTCTGAAAACTTTCTGTATAGGTGGAGTTGTTTACCTTGTGTTTCCAATATGGCATTCTACAGTAGTCTTCATGATGCCGGTAAGGATCTAATTTTCTCATCTACTTCTTAACAAGCTCTCTCATTCTTATGTTGTCTCCCTTGTAGCCTAAAATACCCAGGGAGTATCAGTATTCTGGGTGTATAAGCAGTAATACAGACCAAATACTAATTTTTTTCTATTTAAGTCTTTACTTTCATTTCATACCAGGTATGATACTCATTTAGATAAGGGGTTCACTTGCGTGATTTGATTTTATGATGTCTTGACACCAAATGAATGTTATTCCATCACTGCTATAGCAATGTTGTCATCCTGATGTTCTAGAGTCACACCAACGGACAGTATTGCACCAAGTTGCCGATATGCCTACTATGTCAATGTCTTAATTTGGGAGTAAACGTCCAATCTTCCATACCTAATAATTTAAAAATCTAGCATTCATGAAGAAGGCTGTCTTTTTATCTCCTTATTTTTTTTTTCCATTCTCTGACACATAATCTGTTTAAGCATGCCAAATTTCCATGTCTGCGTCAATATGAAAAGAGCCATCCTGAGGCATGTAGTCATGTATATCTGCTTGATATTCCCCAATCACCATGTACTATATATATGGAAGATGGGAACATCTCTGTAAAACCTCTTCAATGTATGTAATTGAACTAAAATAGAAGAGTACAGAACTCTTCAATGTTTTAGAAAATAAAGAAAATAAGTAACATCTTGGAAGACTATTTTGATTTTTCAAGTGTTTCCAAACTATACTGTGTGTGCATGCCTGTGCTTCAATATTTTGGCACCTTTACAGTGATCATCTTTTTCATAAAGCATTAGACATACATTTTTTTCCAGTATCTTTGCCTAACCCTATCAAGAGAATTTAAGACCCTAAAGGTAAGTCCTGCAAATACTAATATTCCTCCTTTCCTCAGTTCTACTTGAGTAATCAAGCCAATTCTACAGAAAATTTAAGAGGAATTCATGTCTCTAGCCCTTTTACAAAAAAGAATTAATAGTGTTAGAAATATTTCAGTGGAAAGATGCCTACTTAACTTTCCTGAAATCTGTGAGTAACACAGCTAACTTGTCCTAAGTAAATAAAAGGAATAAAGTAAAACCTTATTAAACATTTTTCAAAACCATATTTGTTGCTTGGTATTAAATGGCAAGTGACTTGTCCAATGACCTTGAATTATTGTTACAATTTATAATACTACACCAGTATAGGTCACACTCAAATGTTGCAGATCTTCTTTCTTTTATCTTCTAATTCAGTTGTATAACAAAGCTAATATGTGAGAACCCACAAAAGTTAAAACAATTTGAACAAATGTTCATTCATTTATAGTGTAAATTTCACATAGGTTTTCAAATTATATATTCCATGAGGGTTATTTTTTTTTTTTAATAAAATATCAGTCTTTATTAAAAGTGAATTAAAATGAAAGTAAAAGATGATGTTCACTGGACAATTAGACTGATCTAAGTGCCTGAGAAGGCTCTAGAGAAAAAAAAAAAAATATCAGCAACTCAGTCAAGTCAGTATGGCATTGCATACAGGTATCATAACAGATTGAAGTACTTATTAAAATATATTTAAAAAAAACCCTACGTATACTGAAAGAAACAGTAACAGTTCATATCAGTTCATACGTTTAACTAATATTCCTAAGAAGTGAACAAAATCAGGTTACCATACATTAAGTGAAGCTCTGTCACTGTTATCTTGGTATAACATATGATTTTTAAAATGAACTTACTACATTTATGAAGGCAATTATTCTACTGCATACTAGAGAAAAATTAACTTGTAAAACATTATTATGGTAGTTGTAAATGGTACTACTGTCAGTATTATGCCACTAATTATGTCCAGATAGTAATGATTATTCTACCTGTGCAATGGAGGTGTTTCTAGTATGCCAGTAAGTTAAATCATTAGTTGTGAAAATCAAGATATAAAATTATGAAGTGAATAATATTCTAGGATTTTCTTGGATTTTGGAACATGTGAAATAATACAATGATAGGTTCTCCTTCTATTTGGTTTCTGACTATATCACTGATTTGGAATATTCCAAGCAAGACAGCTAATGCAAAGTGGTTGCAATAGAGTGGCTTTGCTAAGATTCTAATATTGATTTCAGGTCTTTACATATGGAACACACATGTATCATGTAATAAATAGTTTCTAATTTCTGAGCACAGACACAATTGTGTCATTAATACAATACTCTAACCCTGTCTTGTCCAATCTACATTTGACATGTTCACTAATTATTTTGTACTTGCTTATAAAGGAACATAGATTTCCAGATTTGTACTGCCTATAGCTGAGAAGGTCAATATAAGACTTGAATTTGATTCTCTGTTTTATACTGCTGTACAACATATAGGAGACATTATGAATTTGAGAAATAGATAAGTACACTACTTATTTTTAGTACATTAGTATTATTAAGTGCACTTTCTTTGTAAGTGGATAGCATTCTGAAGTTAGAATATTAAGCACCTCTTTATGAAATATTATATTAATAAGTGCCTAAGTAATTGTAATATCCTAAACTAATTATATTGCCATTGCTGACACAAGTTTAAACTATGAAAACACACAGTGATATAGTTATATATACACACATTGTTAATTACATTTCCCCAACTGTGCAGATTCTTGCCCATTCCTTTAAAAAATCAACAGACTCCAAGAAGCATGTCTGTGGGTAACTCTGCCTTAGAAAATCTTGAGTCAAAAACCAAATGTCGTTAGGTGTCCCAGCCCGGTTATCCTGGGAAGGGGGAGATTCGTTGTTGTACTCAGAGTGAGCTTAAGACACAAACGAGGTCAGATGCCGCTAACAAAGGAGTTTATTTTTGTTGTAAGAAAATAGCAATAGGAGAGAGACAAAATAGAAAAAGGGGAAAATTTAGCAAGTATTCTGAATAGAATTGCAAGAGTCACCACCATGGATCCAGCAGCATCCCATTGTTTCGTAGTCTTGCAGTCTTCGGTGGGGAGGGTCCCTGTCGCAGTTTGGTCTCACAGTCTCTTATAGGTTATTTTTTTGTGGACTCTTGCCTCCTGCACATGCTCTCAGGGTAGGCAGCCAATCCCATGGGGTGCACAGGACTTCTATGATCACTTGCATGCTTAGGCAGGCTTGGGGATCCTCTGTGTCTGGACCCTCCATGAGGCGATGTGATTGTTCTTTGCCCTTGGTCGGAACTGGCCTCTGGAGGCTATTTGCTTCTACTCTGTTCTGTAGGCCATTTCGCCCTTATCTTTTGGCCCTTATCTGTTCAGGCCTGCAGGCAATCCCTGCTCTGCCAAGCCACCAAAAGCGAAGCCACCAGGAAATTCCATAACTTTGTCAGCAAGCTTTAAGACAACCAACTCAAGATAAGGTCTCTCACATTAGAGTATAGTTTAAAAGGGCTTAATTTGATTTACTCTAAAAAGTAAGATATAATTAGTATTCATTGAAATTATTTAATAAGTAAAGAAATTTTCCGTCCATTACAGGCTCATGTAACATAAAATCTTGTTATAGAATTAAAAATAAAAAGGATTTCCCCATAATCCTTGGATGAAGCAAATATTACCTAGGGATTTAAATTATCCTCCTTGCAGGCATTTTGTCCAAGACCTTCTTTAATATTCTTTAGAGGATTATAAGAATTTGAACAGCCATAGCACACAGGTGCTGCCCAACCAAATGCTCAGATGAAAAACTTCAGTCTGTTCTTTATGTGACTCTGTTAGAATATTAATGTAACTTCACCTTTTCATTTGCATAGGCTAATCAGTGGAAGAGTTGTTATTGCAGTTATTCTTTGCCCAGCTCAGGCAAGTTGTCATGGTTTAGCCCTGTCAGGCAATTAAGCACCACCAGTCGCTCTACCACTTCATCCTCCCTCACTCCCAGTGAGGAAGGGTCAGAGGAAAAAAAGGAAGGCTCATAAAAGTTGAGATAATAACTATTTAATTATATAAATGAAACTTATGGAGTTACTAACAATACTATTACTAATAAGTAATTAAAAGAACAGAAAAATAGAACAAATTATACAGGATCTCACCACCCGTGGATGGACACAGCCAGGTTCCAGGACGGCATGCAAAAATAAATCCAAAGCCCTGAGGAGAAAAAACCCTCTCTGAGCCCTAGAGCTGAGATCAGGGGGAAAGAAAACCTTCAACTGCTCCTTCCAAGAGCAATCTGCCTGACAAAAGACGCCATCTGCTAAGCACCCAACAGGAGGTCCAGACAAAGTCCAGGCTGCTGAAAGAGAAAAAAAAAGTGCTGCCAGCAAAAAAAACACAGCTGCTGGCAGGAACGTCCGGGGTGACCCCCCCACACACCTTCCTGGTCCAGCCCCTGCAAGCTTCCCCCAGGTCTGCTCCCAGTGCTGCCAGTGCGGGGCTAACAGTGACCACTCAGCTTGATGTATTATGGAATGAAACAAAACTCTTACAGACTGCCCTAGGAGAGCAGCTCATTGCTGCCTGGGACCAGGACACAAGTCTACATGATATTCAGATTATTAAAGGGTTATGAGTGAACCTGCTTCTGGTATTTTTTAATAACTTTCCTTCTTCTCACACTCTTGTTTCACTACTAATTCCATGGATTCCATGGATCCATGGATTCCATGGATTCTGTGAATTTGCAGACTTAAGTTCCATGGAAAACCTTTACTGATCCTTCGCATTTGTGTATGTTTCACCTCTAGTTTTCTACATATAAATAAGATAATGCACCAAGCTCCAAAGTAAAACTTGTGTAATTTTAACCAAGTATTTCCAAAATCTATGAAACAATAATCCCATATAAGAAACTGTTGAAATATTACCATTCTAGTATCATAGTATACAATTTAATATATCATAGCTAATAATTTGGAGAAAGAGAGGAACAGATGATTTTAAAACAATGATAGGTTTTTGCTTTAGTTAGTTGAGAAGATGATTCTGCACAAATTTTCATTTTCAGTACTAATGAATACAGTTTTAGAGATATTTTTCCTCTCTCATTTCATAGGTTTTAAGTTATCCAATGGTTCATTTGTTCAGAAAAAAATTATTAAAATACACTGAGCGAGAGAGAATTTTTAAAACCAACAGTACAATAGATCAGCATGACTGAGAGGTTTTACTCACTGTGTTCACTGGTTCATCATGAAACACAACACATCACTTAAATTGTATTCATTAAGGAATCTGCATATAAAAATTTAAAGCGAGAATAGGAAGCCCTCAACAGAAATTGAATAGCCCTAGGGGAGAGAAACTATTGCTCCAAATTAGTCAGCCTATCAATCCTAAAAATATCTACACCCCAGAAGAATTCAGTGTGTCTATCAAATACAATTCTATAAAGGTGCATTAAAAAGGAAAACAATGCCAGTCGTAGTTATTTTCTTTATTAGACACTGATAGCTTGTTTTGAAAAAAAAAAACAAACCAAACAAACAACAACAAAAAAAAACCCAACCAGAAATAAAACCACATTTGTACTTCTACCCTTCTTTGCCTTGTCCTGCCCTACCCTCTTCCCTCTTACTATATTCACACACAGCACTTTTTACTTTAAGAACATACTTTTCTCCCTCTCTGTTACACCCTCTTTAGAATCTTAGTGAAGAGGTTTTTTCTTATAATTTGTAATGAATGCCGAACAACATCCACAGTTTTCAGAAAGTCACAGAATATTGACTAATTGAGTCTGTTCACCTGTTAAGTACAGTCTATCAGTAAATTACTTGGAAAAAGTTGATGATGGGATGTTATTTTTACTTCTACTTGTCCTTAAAGCATGGAGATTGCATAAGAATGCAGAACTTTGAAAGATCTGGAAACAGAGGTTACCATAATTCTCCATTATTAGTAAAGAGAATACATAATTTGAATTAGAGGAAATAAAACTTGTGTACATTAGTAGTGATTGACGGCATTATTCTTTCACATTATGTTTTATTTTATTATAATTCTCTATTTTTTATTCTGCTGAACAATATGTCAGAAAATTGTAGCTAAAATTTTCTGTGTAAAGAACTTTCTGCCTAAATTTAAATATATGCGAAGTGCTATGCCAGTAAGATTAAACATGTTTATTGTTGATTTGGAAAGAGGTTTCTTGAGAACAGAAATTTAATTTGAAGAAAATAAAGCAGGGTTAATTTTTGCCAGGATTATGTACAAAATGTGTAATATACTAAAAATAATCCTTAGTCAAATATATTCCTCATGCAGGAAATATAAGATTAAGATTTCACTTTTACTGATGTACACTGGACATAACTTAATTGAACTTAAAACATCAGAATTCAGTAAGAAGACTATAAAGAGAGAAAGCTTTCATTTTCAAGCTTTTCATTTACCCCATTTTCAAGTTGCTAGTAGAAGAAAACTGGAAAAATGAAAAGCTTTCCTTACCCCATTTTCAAGTTGCTAGTAGATGGGTTTAGGTATTTGTTTAGAAAAAGTGGTACTTATCAACTCAAAATTAGTGCATTTCCAAACATCAGTGATTAAAGACCTTGGACATAAAATGGATGATCTGCTTTTCGAGTACAGTACTTTCAAAAGTTGTGCCTGTTGATGTTTACTTTCATTCTAAAATGAAATTAAATCCTTAACCATTATCTGATTTATGAAGCTTGAGGCCCTATAAACTCCCTCTGATGAGCCTTTCACAAGTGGAAGTATGCATCTCCAATTGTTCCCAGGTTTTTTCCCATGAGTATTTCTCACACACACATACACAAAAAATGTAGCATCTTAAGATCACACTGAGTAAAGGAAAGGACATGTGTTTTTTTCTGAAATTACTTTCAGAAAGAAAGTGATTACTGAT
>NW_010252267.1:0-345 GCF_000690775.1 Eurypyga helias
GCAGCCCCCCTCAACCCTGCAACCGCTCCCCTGGTCTCTCCCCGCAGACCTCAACGAGTGCGAGGTGTACAAAGGGGACGGGGGTCCCCGGCTCTGCGCCCACGCCTGCGTCAACCTCCCCGGCTCCTACCGCTGCGCCTGTCCCGGCGGGTACATCCTCCTGGGTGATGGCAAAAGCTGCGAAGGTGAGGCGGGAAAACATGCTTTTCCCAAGTTGGGATTCCCAGGCTGGGCAATGATGGAGGGTCAAGCACCAGCGATGCTTCTGGGACCGAAAAACGAGCAACGGAGACGGCCGCGGTGGCCAAGCTGTCCCCCGGGAATGGGATGTACCCCGGAAGACAC
>NW_010252267.1:356-1426 GCF_000690775.1 Eurypyga helias
AAAGCAAGAATTAGGTGGTGAGGGGGCTGGCAGCATCTCCTAAAACGTGGGAGTCGGGATGCGGGTTGGGAGTGAAGCGAAGCAGCAGCAGGTAGGGATGGTGGGTGGCCAGAACTGCTCGTTTGAAAGCGGGGGGATGTGGTTTTTCATGCTATAAAATGTTGATTATTGCAGATCACGATGAGAAAACGCAGGCATTCTCCTTTTCTCCCCAATTCCCGCACGTTCCGTAGCTGATGCTCCCAGCCAGGGTCTGCATTCAAAGCTCCCCATGCTGTTTCCACGTGTCTTAGTGGTGACATCGGTGTTTGGTACCTAAAATACATGGTGACTCCAAACAATTGAGTGGGAAGTCGGGAAAATAAGCTGCCCTCCCACTGCCAGAGCCTTGCCGTTAACCCTCGCTGCCCCAGGGCGGAGATGGGGGGCTGGGGCAGGGAGCAGAGTGGGTGCAGAAGGGGATATTAGTCGGTTTAGGTGTTTCCAGCCATGCTTTTTGATCACGTTTGACCCATTTCAAGGTGCTGTTTTCTGCCAAAAGGGACCCCTTGGAGGGCTCGTTTTGGGGTCCCCCTGGCGAGCTTGACCCCACTGCCTGCTCCTGTTTTGCAGACATCGATGAGTGTGCCCTGTCCCAGGATAACTGCACGAGGGGCACCGCCTGCATCAACACGGGGGGGGGCTTCCAGTGCGTCAGCCCCCAGTGTCCCCAGCCCGCCGGCAACGTCACCTACGTCAAAACGTCACCCTTGTAAGTGCAGACAGGGGGTGGGGGGCAAACCCAGTCCCCGTGTTGGTGGTTTTTTGGGGGTCCCAAAAACACGCGCATAGCATCCACGTGGATCCAGAACCACCGAGGATGGATCCCGCGTCCTTGGAGTTCCCTGAAAACCTTCCCCCCCCTTCCCTGGCTTTTTTTTTGCCTTTGCAGCCAGTGTGAGCGCAACCCCTGCCCGATGGAGAGCCGGTTGTGCCACCAAGCTCCCAAAACCATCTCTTTCCACTACCTTCCCCTTCCCTCCAACCTGCTGACGCCCACTCCGCTATTCCGCATGGCCACAGCGGCTGGT
>NW_010252267.1:1465-2938 GCF_000690775.1 Eurypyga helias
CTTCGGCATCGTGGGAGGCAACAACCGTGGCCACTTTGTGATGCAGCGTTCGGACCGGCAAACTGGGGAGCTCATCCTGGTGCAGAGCCTCAAGGGTCCCCAGACCATTCAGGTGGACGTGGACATGTCCGAGTACCTGGATCGTGTCTTCCAGGCCAAGCACGTGTCCAAAATCACCCTCTTCGTCTCCGCTTACGAGTTTTAGGGGAGGCGGCGGCTGGTTGACGGCAACGGTCCCCGCTCGGCATCCCCTGCCCCCTGAAAACACTTGCCCTGGGGGCAGGTGTGCCGTTGGAGCTCCAGGTGACACCCCACGCCAAAGCCGCTCTCCAGCCATCCCCCCCTTCTCCTCTGCCTTAATTTTCATCTCCCCAGGGGGGTTTTACACCCACCTCTGTGGCGGGGGACCACAAAAACTGAGGTGCAAAAGAAATGAGGCGCAGGGCTCGGCCGGGAGCAGAGCATCGTCCGCGCAGGGCTCGGCCGAGAGCAGAGCATCGTCCTCACCCCAGGCTCCCGAAGGACCGTGTCCTGCAGCCCCGGCGCCTGTGAAACAGCGGATAGAAGCCCTTGTTTCCTTCGTAATTCCTTTGGGTTTTGTTTTCCTGTAGGAAAGGGGTTAAGCTGGGGGAGGCAGAAGGAGGGAGGCTCATTGTTGCGACCCCTCTCCTCCCCGCTCACGGGGCTTGAGCTGGTCCCAAGCCCGCACGAGTGTGCCTCTGCTTCCCTTGGGATGCCAGAAAAACCCACGACACCCACATCTCAATCCCTTTGGATTAAAAGGGACTGGACGAGAATCCCTGAGGATCCATCCCTACGAGGTGGCTGGCTCTCGGGAAGCGGGACATTGGTGCTGGGCGAAGGAGGGGTGGCAGTGCCCTGCGGATGAGGGCTGGTGATGAGCCGGGGTGGTGGGAGCATCCCGTGCTTCATCGCATGGGCAGCAGCTCCTCAAACCTCCCAAACCGGGTTGTACCTGTGCAAATCCAACCCCCCTCATCCCCCTGCCACCTTGGGGAGGGCTTCGGCTGCGCTTGGTGCTCGTGGAGGGAGCTGGAAGTGCGAATATTCTGTGTTTGGATCAGCTGCAGCCTCCACCCCTGGACCAGCGGCAGCCTCCACCCCGCCGCGTGTGAGCAATTCCAGGAATACCTGGGGTTCCAGGGGTGACACACACCACAACGACCCCTCCCCGGTCATCCCTGCCCCCTCGGTGCCTGTTCCTGGGCGCAGCTTGCGCGCGTTAACCTCAACGTTATGC
This sequence comes from Eurypyga helias, assembly GCF_000690775.1. Classification (NCBI taxonomy): domain Eukaryota; kingdom Metazoa; phylum Chordata; class Aves; order Eurypygiformes; family Eurypygidae; genus Eurypyga; species Eurypyga helias. The sequence goes on from NW_010252267.1 coordinate 2,727, forward strand.
ATGTTTCTACTGGTTTCAGCACCATTAAACGACGCTATAGCCTTGGAAGTGGTGTGGAGCGAAGCGCCCCACGCGTGGGTGGCGGGGAGGGTGGGCTGGAGGGGGGTGTCTCAGGGCTGTGAGGGAAACAACCTGCCCCTCGCTTTCACTGTTCTGCCTTACGGCACTTGGAAGGGGCTGGGGGCAGCGCGGCTCATCCTGGAGCAGCCTTC
>NW_010252268.1:0-27250 GCF_000690775.1 Eurypyga helias
CCCCCCCCAATTATTTACCTTTCTTATTTTTTGATATATCTGAGCAAACATCTGTTTTTCTGTATGATTTTCTGCTATTTAAAAATTGGAACTAACCAGATTAATTTCTCAAGCCCATTCTTCTTCAGGCAAGTTTTATTTCTGTCTGGAAGCAGTCTTAAGGAGTCGGCGCCGGTTGGGATAGCGGGTGTCCTGCCTTTTGTAACAGGAGGGTGTGAGTAAAGGGCAAGTAAGTGATGCATGTGACCCGAGGAGCCTTGTCTTTATTAGTAACTTAATCCTTTTATTCCCCACCCCCCGTGGTGTTTTATGTGCATATCAACAGAGCCTGCAACTGATACGTGGCTCGGAAGGTGGGGAGGTGGTTTGGTTACCTCAGTTCCCCTCATCCCTCAACCCTGCTGGAGTTGCTCTGACCAGACCTGTCATGTGCTGCTGGGAAAGCAGATGGCCTTCCTGAGTTTCCAAAAAATCAGGTCCCGGAAAGACCTGAACGCTGGGGAATAATTAACACTTAAGCTCCTCAGGAGGAGACGTGTCAGTATTGCTTCTCACAAAAATATCCCAGACCATAGCCCTTGCCCAAGAACCGAAGCAGCTTGTTCCTTGTTCTCAGTGGGATGCTCCTCCATCCCACCAGGCTTGCAGGTCTGGGGAGAAAAGCTTTGCCCTGAAGTGGCAGGCATCTTTCTGTTTAAGGACACCTTGTACAGACAGCGATCATCGACATTTTAAAATCCTCCTTTGTTAATCCCGCAGCAGGCGCAGGGATTTCTCATGCTGCTTTCTAAGGGCTTGCTCTTAATATGGAGGCAAGAGATGTCGGTGAGGTTAACGGAGCCTCTCGCCCAAAATGTTTGTAAGCTGCTGCAGGTACACAAGCTCTTTTCTATTAAACCAAGTTTGTAATTAGCCCTTAAATGTATATTCTTGCTTTCTGGTAAGGTGTGTAACAGAACAAGGGCTGGGGAAAGGAACAAAATCTGAAGTACTTTCCAGCTTTTCTGAATGTGTTGTGGGGTTGTTTTTTTTTTTTTTAAATCCTTTGAAAAGGAGAAATTCCAAATTAAGCCAGCCTGTGGCACTGTTTTTCAGCATTTCTTTTGCTTTTGCTGCATTTAAAGCTTAAGCCTTGGTGGTAATTGGAAAAGTTGGGAAGCTTCCTATGTCTTACATGCAATAGTTAGTTTAAGTATTTAATAATATTTTAGCATTTTAACATATCTCTTTGCTTATTAAAATGAGTGTGTGATATAAATAATCATGACTCACAGGTGCAGAATTACCATTTCATTGTCTGTGAAGCTTAATTTTAAAAGTGATATGTTGCTATTGCCATTTTTCAAATGAATTTGTGTCTCCCCCATGTCTTTTAGCATAACAGCGTTTCGATTTGAAAGATTCACTGAAACACACTTGCAGCTGGTTCTTCTTTTTTTCAATATGTCTTTGAGACATCCCCTTGTCTCCTGACCTTTCTGAGCTACAGCATGCACTGTGGGATGATTCTCATCTGACTTCCTTCCCAAACAGAAGGCTTCCTCTTTTTTGAAATGGGAAGCCTGCACACCAGAGATGAATAGATGCTGAAACATGTTCATTTTATCTTTTTACGTTACATCTTAAAAGTGATATTTTTGCTTTGCTCAGTTTTCAGATCAGTAAGACTTTAAAGTAGGAATTTAAGTGAGCCCAAAACTTGGTACTCACGTGAGCTCTCAGATTTACCTCTTGGTAAATCAGGCAAAATGCTAAATCCCTTTTGGAGCGTGTTTTGCCCAGGGGCAGCTGGCCTTTCTGCTGCCGTGCTGGTGGCGGGTGGGTTCCAGCCTGCCTTGTCCATCAGCCCTTCAAGGAGATTACGGAAGTTGCCAGTAAATGGCTGACCTGCATAAGGCTGGCACGAGTTGGCTCAAGCCAGGCCTGAAAGGCCATTTACTTTGCTGGAAGTGCCTCCCATAGTCATTGTTACAGTTTCCTCTGTTCCTGCACAAAGGAGCAAGGGAGGATGCTGGAAGGAAAGGGAAGGGGAAAGACCTTACCTAGCAATTAGCCAACCTGCCAGTGCTGCTGCCCTGTACCATCAGTGGGAGCAGATGCTGCTGATGGCAAGCGGGGGGCTGGGTGGAGGGAAGCTGGGACCTCGAGCCTCTTCTCTTGAGGCCTTTGGCTCGGGGCTGCAGGCTGCTGGGCACCTGCACAGCGCCTTTGGTGCATGCATTTGGTACTGAGCCAGGGGCCTTGGCCAAGTGGCCAGAGGCTGCCCTCATGCCTGCAGCCACATCCTCCCTGGTAGCTCCGGTTCTGGTTCCCATCCGGAGCAGAGCTCTTCACATCAACTTTTGAACTATCAGTAGGTTAGAGCCTTCCCGTACCTTGAGGGAACTCTGGACTCCATCAGACCCTCATCTGTCCCGCCGCATCTTTATGGCACCCTGTAGTGGTGATAGTTACAGTCCAGCAGTCTTGCCCCTCACCAAGGGCATCCAGTTTGCAGCGATGATAGTGCAGTCTGTTCAGCCTGTCTTGGATTTGATCTGACTTGCTTCTTTTCCTATTCCAGCCCTATTTTCTTTCACTCTCTTTCCAAAGTTGTCTTTCCTCTAAAAGCCTGAAAAAATTAACACAAGGAAGCGGATTTTCTGCCCGAGTTCTGTGTAACTAGTCAGTCTTTAAATACTCGTAGTACTTGCAATCTGAGTTCACCTTTCTGTGATGTGCCACTGTATTTGACATGATAAACATGCACTGTAGAGATCCTTGACTGCCTCAAGTCTGCGAAGAGAGCCACCGGCCATAGTACTGTGGCCTTCGGCAGGGGAAACAAGGTAAATTAGGTCATGCGGAGCTCCTTATTTCCATAGCTCTGCTGCCTCTTTTAGCACACTGGGCTTGCTGGCTGTAGCTTTGGTATTTCTGTAGAATGCTAGCCTGCAGCACAGCTGTACCCTCTGTTTTTAGACTGAGCAGCTCTAGTAAAGGGCTGTATGATGTATGGCAATACGCTACGCACGCTTAACGAACGATAGGAGAAATGAAATATTGGATGAGGAATGTTAAGCTGTATGGGGTGACTGCCAGTTCACAGTCCTGGCCTGTAAAGCCATTCTGCTTAATGCAGTTGAGGGAAGAGGAACAGGTGGTGGTCAAGAAGATGCTCTGGAGCAGACGCTGTGGCAAGTCTGACTGCTGGAACAAAAAGGAAAATCTCCAGGAAGATTTACAACTGTTTGGGCCCGTGTTTGGAGTGGGTGTACAGGCAGGCTGCCACTTGCTTAAAAAAAACTAAAAATCTGAGTCATAATTTTCCATCTCCTCTACAAGTAGTTTTGCTGCATCAAAACAGATTGCACTTCTCTTTCTGTGCCTTATAATTAAAAAAGAAGAGAGAGAGAGAGCACCAAAACCCCCAAAAAACCAACGGCCCCATCCAAAACCCTCTCAGATTTAATTATTTGTCCTGCTGTGTTAATGATCTTACACCCTTTCTCTTTTCTCCGTCTACCTGTGCTGAACTTCACAGGTAGGGCCACACACGGAGATATGCCTAGCAGCTACGGAGTGTGCTGGAAGCACTCTGCTTAGGTTTTGGACCAGTTCACACTGTATTGCTATTAACTCTGGAATTACGATAGAGCCGTGTTAGAGTCAAACTGCTATCATCTGGCCTAATCACTTCCTAATTTTGCAGAGCATTCCAGGAGTTTTATATCCCATAATTTTCATTAAGTATATTGTGAGCAGCAACATTCAAGGCAATGCCAAATGGTACAGTTTTCTTTTTGGCAAGCAGTCCCTGCAAGTGTTTTTTGTATTGGTCCGGTGCACGTATGCATCTCCTCTATTTTACCCATAATTTACAGATGACTACTTACCGTTCCCTCACCCCGTCCCAGGATCCAGATGGTGATGTGGGACTGTGAAGGTGCCTGCACGCTTTAAGCTGATGTAGTGCCTTTGCTCCAGGTTGGTCTGGGAGTGGGACCAATGGTTCCTTTCTTCTGCATCCACTTGTGCACTTCAGCGTGACGTTTCTTAAAGGAAGAAAAGCAGGTTTGAAGTTCTGTGAGGTGGGGACGGAGGTACAAAAGCTGTGTGTAACGTGGATGGTTCACTTGGGTTTCTTGGCGCTGTGCTTTGCTGGGCCATAGCTGGAGCAGCCCAGTGTGAGATAGGAAGACGTCGGGATTCTCTTGAAGCTCACAGGGCAAAGAGGAGCTGTAGGGCACAACAGGGAAATCCAGTCCCCAGTCCCGAAGAGGCTGTGCTGGGGATGTGAGCAGGATGTAACAACTGCATGGGGACTGGTGCCTTGCTGTGTGAGGCTGGACAAGACCAGTGTCACCTCCTCGCAGCTCCTTATTTAAAGGACAGGCTTTCTCCTCTATTGGCAAAAGCCCCACTGAAACCTTAACTACTCTTGGGTCGAGCTAGTGTGGTTGAAGGGTGAAAAAGGCACTTGGACACACTCTTAACAGGAGCTACAGCTTCATTGGCAGAGAAATAGATGTTATTTTGTGGGGCTTTTCCCCTACCACTGAGCAGAGATTACCCTCCTGCACCAGTATGTGAGGGATACAGAGGTGGAAGGATTGGTAAGTCATTGGTAACTCTTCCCAAAATTCCCACGCACCACATATGTAATGACCTACGGAAGAAACCCACGGAGAAGGTACAGAGAGACATGATGAGCGCTGGAAATGTCGTGCCTGTGTCACGCTGCCAACAGCAGCTGTTTTACCCACGCGTGCACTTTCACTTCATTGCGTGCTCTGCTGTGGAGGCTTTCCTTCCTGCACCTTCAAATAAAGCCCGTGTTGGCTCTGGAAGGGCCGATACCTGGGAGACAGATCCCAAAGCTCTGGGCGCTAGACGAGAGTTTGCATTTGGGCTTCAACACAAAGCTTTCTCCACTTGATGTGAGAGTGTTGAAAAGATACTACGTGAGGGGAGATTGGAGTAGTTTGCACATGGAGCTGCTCTTGCAGCCAGTTGGCCTTTGGAAGGCTTGGAGCGTTGGTACCCTAGATAACAGCAAAGCCTCATACTCTTTAAGGAAAAAATATATATAAAAGTAGCTGGAAAGAAAAAGTTTACTGTGAACTTTCAGGCCCCCGGTACCCAACAACATGCACTTCAGCCTGGCAGATTTTAGACCTCATACCCTTTCCCACATAGTTCCTCAGTTACATTGTTGGTGCCTATTCTGCGACTGTGCTTGAAATTCCAGTAACCTTGCTGGCATTTCCCTCTGTGGCTGTGTGGATGGGGGATGGTTTCAGGCCTCCCTTTTCTTTAAAAAGGAAAAAATAAAAAGGGGGGGGGGGGGAAGGGAAAAAAAGTGATCCTTGAAGTGTGACATAATTCTGCTGTGCAAAGGAATTTGTAATTTTACTGAGCTAGGGAATACCTTGTAGAAAGGGGTCTTTTGTGTGCTATGCCCTAACTGTTCTCAGACTCAGATTTCACTCATCTTAAAAGGTTAAGTTTCAAATTTAATCAACTAAAATTTTTGTGGCTTTTTTCAGATCACTTCGATGACCTTTCAGATTCTTTCCAAAATGCAAAACTAACGCACTCGGTATCTCTGATGATAATAACAATAATCATCTAAAATAATTCAAAAACCTGAACATGTGCAGCCCAGAACTGAACAAACTTTGCTGAATTAGTCTGATGGTTGCCTATTCATGGGTTTTGCTGCCCGGATTGTAAGAGCTCAGTGGGTTTTGTTTTGACAAGCAGCAGGTGTCCTCCGGGACAATGCCAGAGAGATTAGTCAAATGGGGACCCGGGGGTGTTAGAGTGGTGGGCTCAGCTAGCCTGTCAGGCTGGGGGCTTTCATCCCCTGCTATGCCCCCCAGTTCTGCTGGGGAGAGGACACGAACAATATACCAACAGTGTAACTGGGCCCTTCCGCGATTTGCGCACTTGGGACACGGCTGTGCCGTGTTTGAAGAGTTGCACAACGAGGGTAACAAGGAACTTGCGGGTAAAGTTCGAAATTGCAGAGGCTCAAGTGAGTGAAATGAAGAAAATGGGACTTTGGAATAAGTCTGTGTGTCCTAGTTCCAGGAACAGAGGGAAGCCTGAAAACAAATGTGCAAGAAAACCATCTGAAAAATAGCATGGTGGTAATAAAAGTTGAATTTAGGGCTCCAAGCATTAATCATTTAATCATCATAGCAGCGGTGCTAGTACTGTTTGGGAAGAAAAGAGTGGAAGGAAAAACGCTACATTTTGTTACTTTTTTTCCTAAAAACCTTTAAATTGCTTGGGTCGGATAATAGTTTCCCCTCCCTGGGCCCAGTCCAAAAAACAGGGATACAACAATGCAGTTCTTTACTTGAGAGGTGATGCTTTTCCAAAGTCGACATCCTTTCCAAAGAAATACTTGGCTGCAAGTTGACAGTGGCCGTCATGCAGCCTTGTCCTGAAATTGTCGGCCGTGAGATTAAGAAGTCGATGAGAAGTCATTTTAGGATCTGTAAGGTTTAGGTGTAGGAAAGGAATGCAAACTGTACCAAAGGGCTGCTGGTTCTGACTGGTAAATCCATGATCCGGGCTTATTTGCTAAAGGCAGAAGTACAGTGTTGTCAGAAGGGTACAACTGATGGAGCGGAAAAGGTAACTCCCCGACATCTAGCCACAAAAAAGGCAGGGGAGAAAAAAAATCATTAAAAAATACTGAGGAAAAGCAGTGCATTATAAACCAACAACGTCTTACTCACGACCAAAGACAGGACTTACTGGGATGCCTGGGACTCATTTTCCGGGCGCTCCTGTCTCTGGCGCAGGATGGCATTGCTCCCCTCTCCCCTTGTTTCACTGCGGCTATGCCTCTGCGGCGCGGGGCGAGCTGGCTGGCTGGCAAACCCTCTGTGTCAGCCAGCATCGCAATCTCGAGCGCTGCGTTGGGCTGCTGCCCTGTTAAAAACCTCAGACCTCAGCCAAAACCACTCACCGTCAGTTCTAAAATTAGTCTGAGAGGAAGACAGGGATAGTTGTTGATCCTGTGCTTTCTGCCCTTCAGCATCACCCTCTCACCTGCTAGCCTGCCCCGTCCTGCAGCACTGAGTACTCCTCTCTCACCCTTGGTCTCCTCTTATTCTGAATTACTGGGGAAATACTGCACCTGCATCTGAACCCACCTAACAACATGTAAAGCAAGATAGTTTGGCAGAGCTGGGTCTTGTACCAAAACAGCCTACCTTTTTCTTCCCACTAACTCGTTGCAGTGCGTGGCCTTGTGCTGTGAGAAAACCGAAGAGGGTTTGTAGTAGTCGTCTCTCACCTTGCTTCTGCTTTGCCGCTGCGTTGGGGATCTGCCAAGTGATGCAGAGGAGTTGGAGGATAGCGTGTGGAGTACAAAAACTAGACACGCAAGCAGCTAGAACAGGGGGCATGGCTGGGGTAAGGCAGATCATCCTCTGCAAAACAGATACCGGGTCTCTTGGAACAGCCTGACCTGCACTCAGATGATAAACCTGCTGCTGAAGAGGGTCACGGGCTCACCGTTGAACGCTCCGGGAGTCCTGTCCTTAGCTCACCACGCAGGGAATTGAAGGGAAGGCTGGTTTTGGCATATGTCTGCAATGCAGTTGTACTGTGTGGATATTAGCTTATGAGGGGGTTTTGTTTGCTGTGCTGGTGGAGCAAAGGGAAGGAGTAAGTCATGCTTTCAGCTTCCCTGTGAAACAGATGGATTTTTATCATGCATTGATAATGCCTGTTTTGTCCATATAGGTTTTAGAGTCCAAGCTGTGTTCCACCTCTTCCCTTGACATTTATTTTGCAAGCTGCAAATACACATAATTGGGATTTTTTTTTTCTGTTCATCATGAATTTTCCTGCGTGCAATTATTTCTGATTGTTGTGAGAAACTCCAGTGCTCAGGATGACATAATTCTCTCTTTTGGATCTTGGCACTCCCAGGGAGGCTGCAGGCACTGGCCTGTCACCCTCCCATCTTCCCTCAGCCACGTGAGGCACATGTAACCCTTCATCTTTATTTTCTGCTCGGTTACTTTTCTGTTGCATTTCTCTGAATTCCTTCCGACTTGTCCATATTTGCACATCTGCAGAGATATTCTGGGGGCATGGAGTATTTTTGTTGGACCTTCCTTTCACACGATAGAAGAGTTCGATTTTCTGCTTCAAACCTGCTTTTGGCCTTTTTTCCCCTGCCATGTCCCATTGTATTGTGCTTACTGTGGGCTGGTACCTATTGCCTGTTGCTGTAGTATATACATTTTACTTTGTATATATTTATATACATATAAAATTATGTGACCAGTGTGGCCATCATGTAAGTGGCTTCTTCAGAGGGGTAGTTTTATTTTTATAATGCATACTTCTATTTGTGGAAGCTAAGCTGGAGAACCTCATCTAGCACGCTCATATTTAACTTGCGGTCTATTCTAACATCTGTTATTTTCAACACTGCTGCTTCCCAGATCTTGCTCTCCCACTGCATGGGTTTTTTTGGATTGTTTCCCTTCTCTTGTCTTAGCCTGCTTTTTTTCCAGAATGAATCTCATTTGACTATTTTCAGACTGCATTTCTATTCTCTCTAAGTCCTGGTGCATTATTTCCTTGTCCCCGTTATTTTTGCAGCTCCTCCAAATACGATATTTCCTGGAGATTTAAGTTAGCATGTCGTCTAGAGTCTTTTCTGGATCATTAAAGAAAATACCAAGTGAAATAGGACCTAACGGAATATTGCACCTTCTTCCAGTGCTCTCCATTGCTTTTATCATGATTTATTTGCAGCCAGTTTTCAAACCGGGCCACAGCATACATCTCAAAGTGCAAATCACTATCAAATGTTTACTAAAAATCAAACACATCACATCTGCTCCTTTCCCTTCGACTCCTGGTGCTGTAATGCTAGCCAGAAAAGGGGCCAGTTTCTAGCCAGTCCTGCTCTTCTGAACAGAAATCGCGGTTTCATTGTCCTCAGGCTTGTAGCCTGGTTTACTTTATAAGAAGCCTCATGAATTAGAACAGCTGTGCGGCCTGTTCTGAAATTCACTTTTGTGGAGGAACAGAGCTGGGAAGGAAACAAGTGGAGTTTATGCATGTGAGAGGGGGAGGTGTGTGGGGAGAAGGAGAGTCACTTTTATCCGCCTAAAACAAGTAACTAAGTGATGGCAATTCGCTATGTTTCTGAAGAACTGGTCGAATCCCTGTATGTGCCTGTGTTTCTAGACCATGGCTTCCTATGCAGTTGTTTTGTGCTGTCCTGCTCGGCTCTCCCGTGGCTGCGATGCCATCATTTGAAGCTGTGGCCGAACTGAAATCATGAGATGGCATCAGCAGCCACTGTCTAGCGGGACACTTTGTGAAATTCCTCCGCTTCAGCTGGTGGACAGGTATCCGTGACGCAGAAAAACCGTAACACTTCAGGGATGTGGTAAAAGGATCTTCCTCACTCTGAAGTACAACAGGTAAATGGCTGTTTTGGGAAGAAACAAAGGAATTGAGACAAACGGGAGGAGATGACAGGGACTGTAGGATAGAAAGTGAGAAGATGCTTAGCCAAGAACTCTTTTGATAGGGAATGTTGAGTTATAGTCCCTGGAGATCATGCAAAAGGCATCCCATTCATGGCTTTTTGCTTTGACCTGGCCATAATAAAATCTCGAAAGTTTCTGGTGACAGTAATGCCTGCACTGCGCTGTTTAGAACAGTATTTCATACCAGTGATTTAAGAGGATTGTTAGTACCCCTTTCCAGCTGGGGCAAGCGGCTGGGAGCAGGCAGAAATAAATTTAATCTATTTTTCTGAAGAGTCTCTTGCCTATATTATTGGGTCACGTACCATTTCCTTTTGCTCTAGCCTGCATCCCCTCTTGCCCCCTGGCTTTTGCTGCCTGCCTACGGCCCAGCCTGGACCACCACCCCTGATGGGGAAGATGGCTCGTGGTGGCATTGCAGGTGTACCTGGAATGTCAGATCCTGGGTGGAGCGTGGGGTGGGGTTTGGGAAAAGCTTAGGCCGTGCTGTGCTTTGTGCTGGTGAAGAAGTATGAGTTGGCCTGCAGGTGAAAGCGTTTCCATCCAAATCTTGGGGAAGAGGGTGGGTGTGGGATTTTTTGTTTGTTTGTTTGTTTCTTGTTAGAAGAGCAGCTTGAGTAATTAACACAGATAATCACTATTGGGGCTCCTGATCTAAGCTTTTAAAATAATTCCTAGTATGTTCAGTACTGTTCATGTGAGACATTAGAGGAATCTCGCAAGACCCTACGAAGAGATGTTAGAAGGTATTATGTTTGGTAATAACCTCACAGATTTTCATATGTTGCACTGACACCGTATGCCTTCAGCATTGTGGCAACTGCAGACTGTGCCTGGATACATCTCATGAATGCCTTCATCGTTTTCCTACTCTGGGCTGTGTTTTCCACCTGGAAAATCCCTTTTTCTTTGATGGCTCTACTAAAGCAATAGGGCTAAAAGGACTATAGCCACTTCTAGGTTTGCAGACCCAGGCTTTGTTTGTGGTTATTGGGGCACATGGGACTGTGGTCTGTCTCTCTGCTGCCCCTTCCTCCTCTTCCTCTTCACCCTCCCCAAGCACAGACCTAAACTCAGCAGTCCAGACCTAAAGACCGAGCCCAAAATAAGCCATGCCATCTCCTGGTTCTTTCAGCTCAATCCTGTTAACTGAAATGGTGTAGTATGTAGGTTTTGACCAAGTCAGAAGGCACCAAGGAGTATCTGAGGTAGGCAGAACAACCTGGGAGTCAGGGTTGTCTGCCCATCGCGGGCAGACCAAGATGCAGCCAGAGCTTCCTGGCTCTGCAGGCCCGGAAGGTGGGGCTGGTGGTGGTCCTCCACCTCCCTCCTCTGCCCGCTCTGCTCAGCATAGCCACTGGGTTGGTTCAGTCTCTGCCGGGTTCTGCTACGACCCAATGATTTGTTTTTGCTTTGCTTTGTTATTTACTACAGTGATCAAAGGCACCACTCCTTGTGATCGTAAAGAGAAGCCTTAAAATCTTATTTAAGAGCACAAATATTTTGGGCTTTGACAGATGTGCTTTGAAAATAACACAGATGTGCAGTGTCAGATTTCACAGCTGCATGCAGTGTCTTTGTTCCAAACTGTAAATTTGGCTAGTAGGGCTGGGAATGTGCTTTCCCAGAGCCTTGCCCCCTGAAATACAGGAAAAACAAGTTTCTGGGTTGTGGGTATTTTTTTTCCCCCTGAATTTACCCCCTTAGAGAGTTTGGAAGGAAAATGATCTCACCAGAGTGTGCGCTCAGCCCTGCAAGGCTTCAAATATATGGGTTCAAATGGCTTCAAATATATTTTTAACCTAATTACCTCAAATTAAACAAAAGCTTAAGAATTTTTTGCTTGAATTGAAGGCGAAGAGGCTAAGTAGACTTCACTTGCAGTGAAACTCCAGCCGAAGACTTGCTTCTTCCATTGCGCCACGCAGAATAACGCCCGTGGCGCTGCGCTAACGAACAGCGCTCAATTCGCTGAAGCGCTGGCTTTTAGGAGTTGATGCGAGAGGATGCGCAGCTCTGGAGCAGTTCACTCCTTTCCCGTTCTCACCGCTCCTGCGGATGTGGTGATCAGTTTGGACTGGTGACACTTCAGATGGAGCATGGTCTCCTTACACTTGCCTGGCAGTGGCTCATTAGCTGCATGTTAATTGAAACTGAAAGTTTGTCAGATGATTCAATTCAGTTACACGTTAAATGGATTCAGTGCATGAGCATTACTGCTGTGATGAAAATCTCTGTGGAAGTGATTTGTGAACTGATTCGGAGGGATTCAACGGCTTCATCAGTGACTCTCAGAGATCGGCATTGGGACAGCAGGCAGAGGTAGCCGTGCTCCCACCAAAACAAATCCTACTCTTCTCTTCCCCCTAAACGGCTTTAATTACTGCCCAGTATGTTCCCTTGCCAGGACGTGTGTTCGGTAGAGAAATTACTCTGGAGAGCTGAGAAGCAAAGAGGTAAATGAGACAAATTGAAAGTCTGGTTTGAATTCTATAATCTAAATGGCTGAAAATGCTGAATTCCTTGTCTCTCAGTGGATCGAGAGGTCATAAAATCTTCCTAAAGTTTGACTCAAATGTAAAAAGTATGTTTAAAAAAGAAAAAAGGTTTAAACTAATGGATGGAAAATTTAAAATTTACGTCTTCCATAACTCACCTTTTATCCTTGGCCACTGCAAAAGTCCCTCTTAAGTGAGCAATTTATTCTGCATGCTGTACCTGCTTATATGCTTCATTTCAGAGTGGAGCCAATTTTTATTGCTGAGTTATAAACCCTTTGAAAATAGGGGCTTGTAATGGAAGTGCTGGACAGACCTTTAACTAGGCCGGTCTTATCTGGCTCCATGATCTTTGCTTTTGTTAAAGCATTAAATGGTTGCCTATTTGTTTATTTTTCTTGCGGTCCCAGAATTTTAACATGGGTGTATTATTGAATTGTTCTTTCTTCAAAATGTCACGAACATGCAGCATTAGGGAGTTTATCCAGACTTCACAGTCACCTTTAAAAGTTAATTGAGCTGTTGTGTCGGTTTCAAGATTTTCTTGCTTATGCAGTGCATTGAGTCCCCAGCATGTCACTATGGTGCTAATACTGAAGTTTGCTTTTCCTCCTGCTGTCTTATTCTAATCTTGAAGTCTGCTCTGTCTTTTGGGCTCCTTTCTGCATAAATTGATAACGATGGTTTTTTGTTTGTCCCATTCAGATGAAAAGCCATACCACTGCAACTTTTCTGAAGAGGAAACCCCGATGGCAACATCTCAGTTGGATGAAATCCCGAAGCTAGGAAGCAGCAATGCCAGAGAAAACGAGGCCAGGGAATCTAAACCAGAGATTCCTGCCCTGATGTCCACACTGGAGAGTATTATCAAGGAGCCCTTTTCAAAATACCAAGATCTAAAAGGTTCTGTGGACGTAAAGATGCCGGCATTTCACCATAGCCAAGGGCTTCCCTGCTCTGGTAGCGTTGCTAGCTTTGCTTCAGGTGTGAGCCAGATGTCTTCAAACATGGCCATGGACTTGAAAACGTCACCTGAAGTGCAGGCTGGTCACACTAGAGAAAATTTGCTAGACTTACACAGGGAGCATCCCCTGATAGAAAAAGGTGCTGAAGCTCAAGAGGTAGCTCCGCTCGATTTGAGTGAAAAATCAACAAGGGATAATTCATGCAATAATCTGAATACATCCTTGCAGGCTGCTTTAATTGTCTACCCGTGTCCTTTCTGCAGTCACAAGACCTACTACCCTGAAGTCCTGTGGATGCACAAAAGAATTTTGCACAAAATCAGCTGTAACTCGATGGCCCCCCCTTGGGTTCAACAGAATGGATTCAAGAGTATTAAAAACAACCTGGTCTTTCTGGCAAGGAGCAGGCGTACCGGCCCTCCTCCTGTTCTTGGAGGTAAGGAGTGCCAGCCTTTGCCCATTGCCAGATTTACGCGCACTCAAGTGCCAAGTGCATTGCCAGGGTCCAAAAGCAGCTCCCTTTCTGTTGGGATGGCTGCAAAGTCCGGGACTACACATCAGTCAAAGGACGGTCATGCCTTTGGCCACTGTGGTCCGCGCTTATCAGGTCTGGAGGGGTACAGACAGCCCAAGTTAAACCATTCCCAGGAGCAATACAGCATAGCAGCACAACAAAAAAGTAAATACGAAGCAAATCCCAAACATACACAAATGGGAGCCTACAGCAGAAGTGTAACGCCTACTCAGACGGTTATATCCAGGCCTGGCACGCAGCCCACCAACAGCAAGCAAGTGGAAAAGTACGTGGTTCCCCAAGGAAGTACTAGTTTTGCCCCTGTGGGTAAGCACTGTGCATCTGACTCCATGAAGGCCAAATTCAACCCACCGCCGCAGTATCATACTCTGTGCAAAAGCGAGCAGTACACTAAACATGAAGAGCCGTTGGTGCCTCAGAGGGAGTCTCATGTGAAGGCTGGGAATGAGATGAGGACATTGGCAAACTGTACAGCGGTAGCACGAGCGAGTCCACTGCTGCAGCCCCAGCCTAGCGCCGCGGGAGTTCCTCCGGCTTTACACTCCAGCAAACAGGATCCAGGATCAGACGGGCATGAGAAACGTTTGGACATTTTAAATATCTTTAAAACATACATTCCAAAGGACCTTGCTTCGTTGTACCAAACCTGCGGTGCCAACAGCCCTGTCCTGGATCACACAGGTAAGATTTCCACAAGCCTTTCCATAGCTGAAGGACATGTTTGCTTGTTCCTGCTTGCTTTGGAGCCACGACACGTTGTTTCACACTTTCTTCCTCCTCTCCCTTTAATGGTTGGGATTACGAGTTCATTGTTTTTATCATTTCTGGATAGGCTTGAATAGGTTTGTTTACTGATCTCTGGCAGTGCAGCATCCCCCCTCGTGCACTGCGTGACATTTCTGTCGCAGGTTAAATGTATGTGGTTCCACCTGGAGTATTACCGTTCCTTTGTCCCCTTGCTTCAAGCAGGCTAAAGTTACACAGATGCGCTGTCACCCGAAGATCCCCCTGATATGCTGGTGCTGGCACACATCATAATCTTTTTGCTTCGGGCAAAATAAACATCCTCTGGGGCTTATCTGTGATGTTATTTTGGAGGTTTTGTTCAATTTTGTCTGCAAACAAGTCTTCCAACAACAGAGATAGATAATTACGTCTCAGTGGCCTTTGTCTGTCTTGACAAAAATCTTAAGATCTTCCTTGTCCATACCAAAGACTGCTGTGTATTTTTCAAATTATTCTTTTGATCCGTTTGTATGTTTATAATTAAAAAGAGGGAGGGCCGAATATGAGCTTGCTAGTGCACGTAAGCAGGAAAGGCAGTTGTGCAAATAGCCAGTTTAAAAGTTCAGGGACTAGAAAAGTATCAGAGCTGTCCTGCCTCTTGCCAGTCAGCTGCCACGTAAAAAGAACTGAAAATAAAAAGAAAAGAAACCTTTGTATTTGCATTTGAAACCCTACCCCTCTGACTTTCTGCCAGGGTAGTTTGTTTCACTGGAAACTGAAAATCACACTGATGTATTACTCTCGAGATGGGGGGTGGGATGTGTGTGTAGGGGGGCAGAATGGAAGCCACAGTCCCAGCTCTCAGCATTTGTAAACTGTCCCGTCTGACCTGGTGGAGTCAGATGCACAGCTGCTTCTCTTAGCAGAAGGTGTGCAAGAACTCAGCTCCTCAAGAAAAGAGTACATGTTCCAGGCTGGTGCTGTAGTGTTCTCACCTGGCATAATGCTCTCTCTTTTGTCAAAAGCAGGTGTGAAATGGAGCTTGTGACCCCATTTTGCGAGTGGGATGAACCCCCTCCAGGACATTTGGAAGCTGGTGGTCTAAGGACAGCTGTGGTGTAGTGCCCAGAAGGTGTGTGCAGGTTGACGGCTCTGGCAGCTGTGAGGCGAGATAGGAGCCATAGTGTTTGGTCAGGCCTTGATGGAAGGCCTTTCGGAGAAGACAGGAAGGCAAAATCTATCTGAAGTAGTCCGTGAGGTGCACCCTTTCAGCCACCCTGTTGTCAGTTAAAAGCAATGCTGTGTAGGAGCGGACTGTTACTACTGTTGAGTAGATGGTTTTGCAGGTGGTTAGATGGCTGTGCGATGATTGCAACTAACGTCAGGCCCCTGGTTTGTGTTACGGAAGCAGAAGAGGACCAGCTCAGTTTCTAAAACTGCAAGGTCAGCGTTCCTGTTTCTGTGCAGCTGACTTTGCTTTTGCTATCTCAGTGCCTAGGAATGTTGTCTAAAGTTTCTCCCTGCCCGCTTCCTGCTCTAAGTACCAAGTTCATTGTTATTCCACCATCAACTTGGGGTCCCTTCAGGTGGGTGCACTCCTTGATGCTCTTTACTACTACACTGGGTCAACCTGCTCAGACAAATCTTAATGATCTTCATGAGCTCCCAGCCGTGTTGAGAGGGAGGGAGAGAAACAGTAAAGGCCAGGAGCTGGAGGCTGACTTAGTGCATGCAGTCACCTGAAAGCCCACGACGACCCGCTGGGGCAAAGTAAAGTAGGGGGCAGGGTTTCCGAGGAGGTCTCTATCTGCTTTGTAAAGGAGGGATTTTACTGCCAGAATGTTTTTGCTGGGCAGTGATTTCCAGAGACATTTTAACTGGGAGTTATTTAGTAGCCATCTCTACTTTGAAATCTCTTTCTTTCAATCCAAGTGTTTTACAGCAGTCAAGTTTTCAGAATTTGAAACTTTGTTTTTTATGTAGCTTGTCTTTATTTTATATACAACTTCCCGGTTGTTGATGGTTCTCCAAAGCAATTGGCATGACGGCTGTTTTTCATAGCACTAAAACAAAAAGCTGCTGCAGGCAAAAGGAACAAGATCCTACCAACTGCAAATGGAGGAGGGTAAATGAACCTTGTCTGAAATAACACATGGCCCTAGACCGGGCCCTCTGAGACCACGTGCATTACACAATTAAGTCTTAATATGGCAGTGTGAGTATGGCAATCGTGACATAAACAGCCACCAAAAACCTCACTCAGGTATACTATTTGTCACGTGACTTCACCCCTCCCCCCCCCCAGTTGAACGTTCCCAATAGGCTTTATGTAGGTGTTTGGTATGCTACCTCATCTTGGATCATAGCAGAATGTTTTAGTGTGTGGTATGACAGCGTTCAATTTACCTTGGAGTGACTGGATTTATTTCTGGGATCCTTTCTTTTACATTTGTGTCTATTCCAATGCGTCCTTGGAAAAGAGAGTTGTTGTACGCACTGTTGTGATCCAGCCGCAAACACAAAGCGGGCAGTGCTTGCGCTAGGTTTGTCTCACACTGCCCAGTCTTCCCAAGCACTTGTAGAGAGAATCTTAGTGTTGTATTTAATAGCGGATATTTATTTTATTCACGACGCTTCCCGTGTTGGGGAAGGATGGGTTATGGCAGCAGATGCACTCTTTAGCCCGGCCTTGAGCATCCGTTTAGCCGGAGCTCCCGTTCAGACAGTCACATTCATTTACCTTAATTTGCTAACACCTGTAGTCATCCACCCTCTTTTGTTCGCATCTCGGATAACCTGAGTGATGACTCATAGGGGTATTGCCTTGCTGCAATGATGCCCATAACTCAGAGCTCTCAACTATCAAAAGCCTTATGGTGCTCCTTAGGAAACGCGACAATGGCAAATATACCTGGAAGCAATCCATATTTTCCACCTGTTTTTTAAATACCTGTGATAAAGTGAGTGCCAGAGAGGGGTCAGACCAAAGTCCTCACCCACTCACCTTCAGTGTTTGTGCAGGGCACGTGATTTCCAACAGCATCCTCAACCTGCCTCACACACGACTCCAGCGGGAGCAGTGTTTCCATGAAGGCTGTTGTATCGGGCCCATAATGGCTGCAGAGACAAGCCTGTTTGCCTTTCACAGAGGGAGACTGGGGATGCAGAGAGATTCAGTGTCTTTCCAGAGGTGGCAGAAACCCACTGGAGGAGTCCGGGTCTCCCAGGCTCCGCAGGAGCTGCTTGGCTGGTAGCAGAGCCTTGCCCTGCTTGTCCCTGCCTGTCTGGCAGCAGGCACAGCGGCCCAGCAAATGCCACGTCTGGATCCTCAACACGCTTTGCTCAGCTTCGCTTTCCGGCTGGCAGCTGCCGTTCTGGCCAGTGAGAGAAAATGCTGGTAAAAGACTAGAAAATCTTTCATTTTGACTGCCTTACAAGGCAAATCGGACTCTTTACAGCACAGTGAAGCTCTCATGGAAATTTACTTGATTTTTTTTTTGGTTGGCTGGTTTTTGGAGTTTCTTTTTACGTGTGTTTGAGTATATATGGTCTGGATTTGCCCCTAAATCGTCATCTTTTAAATTCCTAGCAGTCAAATACTTGTTGGGAGCTTGCTCAGCTGCATTACACAGACTGTGCTGCCATCTGCAGGAGGTGCTATTATTAAAAGGCAGAACAATTTGTGAGTGGGTTTAGGATTTTTTTCCTAGCCAGACATTTCTTTTCAGTATGTGCTGTGGTGGAGACTGTCGCAGGGCACTTGGTGCCATACCAGCACGAGCAAATGGCAGCCCCTGTTCTTCTCCGTTTGTTTTCAGGTACAGCGCCTGTATTTCAGATGAAGCCCTCCGACATCCTACAGCTGATATTTCAGCTGGGGAGTGTGTGTATGTGTGTGTTGCCACATTTTGATCATAATTTTATTCTTTTTAAATGCTGTAATGGGGGGAAGAAGGAAAGAAAAGCTGAAACTTCGCTTCCGCTGACAAACCCCTGAGAATTTCTTTAAAAGCCGAAGTATTCCAGTGGCAAATGGAAACATCAACTCTTTCCTGCCGAGGAGGGCGTTTTACCAAAATAGAAAAGATGATGTTCAAACATAGGGGTTTTTTTCACAATAATAAAAAAGCCCAATAAAAGTCAAATGTGTCTTTTTTGATCAGCAGCAAAAAGACAAAGACCAGCCCTTTAAGTCAGTTGCTGTAAACTGACCTTTGGAGGAAAAGGAGAGGTTTGAGCGGTTTTCCAACAAATGCTAATGGCCTAGAAAACATGTTTACCCAGGGCTGGGGGAAGGCTGCCGCACTGCTACCAGCTCAAAATGTCCGGAATGACACTTTCATTCACAGATGTCTTTCGTCTCTGCCTCAGAGGTCCGGGGTCAAAGCAGCACCGGCAGGCAGGTAGGCAGGGGCAAAAGGTTTGATCAGTCTGTGATGGCTCCGCTCGCTCTGCATTTGTCTCTGAGGTATTGCCGCCCGGGGGGGACAGTCGGGCTCTGGTCCTACTCACTTCCTATTATCCATGTGACTTGTCTCCGCCACGCTGGAGTCACTTTGATTTGCGTGATGTACTGCTTGACAAAGCTGGGTGATGGCTGAGAAGTGGATCCAGCTGCTCTGAAAAGCGCACACCTGACATGCCAGTCCTGGTGCGGGCACATCATGGGGAGCAGTTTTTAATTCAATGTAATTTATGCATTCTTGCAGTCCTGTGTGTGCCTGGCCTGTCAGCCAGTGCCTAGATGAAGGCTGACAGTTGTCATCCAGGGCCTGAAGGTAGCCTCACATAATGACACATTAGACATACTAATGATGTTTTCTTCTGGCATAATGTTTTCTTCTCAACTTTCCTCTCTCCTCACCCCCTCCTCCCTCCATCCCTCCCTCCCTCCCGACTACAGGGATGCTCAGGACACAAACACGCCAAGGAGACTGCGTCTGCAGAGAATGTGGAAAATGCTTTACCCAACCCAGTCACCTCAGGACTCACCAGAGGTCCCACGCAGGTACCTTTTCACACTCGCTTTCTCCCTCTCCCGCTTGCCTGCTTTTGGATCTAGCTGGCAAAGTGCCAAGAACTGCGTTTCACGTACCACGTTAACCTGAGTAATTCCAGTACCTAAATCTAATAGACAGGGGTTTTTATTTTTACGACTATTGCTCTTGTTCTCCGGATATTGCTTACCTGATCCCTGCCCGAACTCCATAAAATTGCAATGCATTTCAGATAAGTCTGTTTGCAAATGTTGTATTTTAATTAGAGAGTAGGGTACTCAGAAATGAATATGCTAATGAATTCTGTTGCCACCAGCACGAATTGAAATCAAAGTACCCCTTTCAGCACAACATAAGGCTTTGTTTTGCCTCATCGTTGCTGTTGACAGGAACATTTTTGCGGGAAACGAGATTTTTCCGCCGACCAGTTGGCCCTAAAACGGGAAACCCCTACCAGCCGTTTTTAACCTGGCGTGGTGCGTGGCTGAGGCTGTAGGAGGCTGAAGCCACCGGTGTTGAGAGACCTCCTGAGCATTGCACGAGACACTGAGACTAGCGGGTTCCTCCTGAAAAGTGTGAATGATGCATACATAAGCCAGCCTGATGCAAAATGACAGAGGCCAAATGGTAAGTAATGCAAGAAGAGGGTCCCTTTACACATACACTGATAATTAATGTTGTCAGTGATTGCTTTCTTCAGCGCCGAAGTCTGAATTAAAAAGGGCAGTGGCCCTAGGCTGCCATTAGCACGCTCTCTTACAGTAAGTGTTACGGTAAATTGGTATTTTCCGGCCACAGGCTAGGAGCTGGTGTCTTTTTTTGAACGTGGTTAATCTGTAATGGTCTCAAATAATGTACACACACTAACGAAGCTTGAATGTTCATCTGTTAACAAGCCCCCTTGTTCCCACAGTGGTATTTGAGTCTAATGGACTCCGAGGTACTGAAGTTCACACCACCTCCGCAGATGCCCCAAAACAAGTATGTTTTACAATTAATTGGATGTTTGGGTTTTAATGTGGTAGCTGGGAAAAAGTTGCACAGTGATAGTTGTCACTAAAGCGCTGACTGGTTTATAACATGTATAAATAATAACGGTGGTGCTTGGTTTGTAGCTCTTAAATTTTTTAAGCGTTTTATCAAAGTCTGTTATATGGAAGAGTCAGTTAATTGCAGAGCAGGTAGTTAGTGTTTAAATAAACATGGCTTACTGGGGAGTGGGTGGGAGAGGGAACTCTGTAATGCACAGTGATACATAACAGTGAGATAGTACCTAAAGGATTCCTGGAATGATTTGCTTTTGCAACTAACACCACTTCTGCTGTGACGATACAATTAACACTTAGTCTGTGTTTTTCTGAAGAGTCTTGAACCCTGATACCCAGTATCTGGCCTTCAGAAGGCTCATATCTTCCAGTTTCTGTGGACTGTGTGTGGTGGTGCACTTTCCTGTTCCTAGCACACAGTTTTCTGTCTTAACAAATGCTTCTCAGCACTCTGAATTATACATGACAAAGGTATTACATAGAAAACCATTAAAGTGAATTTGTTTTGTGTATCTTATGTCTTTGGAGAACCGTGTTGTAACCTGGACCTTCCCGCCCCATCTTCCAGCCTGGCCGGTGGGTTTCAGGGCACACCTTCTCGGGGGCAGTTTTCTTTCACTGTGGAACTGCCTGCAGCATCACTCCCTTTTCCCTTCATCCACATTTTTAGTTTAATTGTGACTAGAGCGCTTTTCCTGTCCTCCTGTCTTCTACTTAAACGATTGCAGGGGGTTTCAGCCTTGCTCAGAGGGCGCATCTCCATGCTAGTTCCCAGCTTCCTGAAGCTGCGGAGTTGGTTTCTACTTGCTTAATATTAAACATCCTCACCAGGCACCAGCACCTCGACTAGTTTGTGTGCTGCACCCTTCAGCGGAGCACCTTTTCTGTGGCAGTTGCCTCTTCCTGGCCCAAAGGCCGCATGGGGAACCCAACCCCTGCCAAAGGAGTATCCTGAGTTGTTGTCCGACCGTAGGAGTAGCTAACAGCTCTTCTCATAAAGCTTTCAAGATGGCTTGGCACTGTGGTAGCTGTGGTGGGTGGTGTTTGCATTGCTTTTGTGGGACAGTAGCAGCAAAGTTAAGCTATAGTTGGACAAACGGATGAAAGTGCTCTGCTTACGATGCTTATCCAGTAAAATTGTGCAAGGACATACCTCTCCGTGGAAGCATGTGACAGTGTGAAACACTACAGCTCTGCAAGCTAGCTCAACTAGTCTTTGCTTCTCATCGGTTTACTAATGTAGATTTAATAAACCTAAGCATCTTTAAAGATGCTCTTTCATCTTTTCATGCTCATGGTTTTGTCTCACCTGTAGCTGAGATCGGATTCTGAAGTCATCTGTTTTGTTTTGTTTTTTTTTCCCCCCTCTGAAAGACAATATAAGGTCAAGGTTAGAAATTAATTTCCAAAAAATTCTGAAACCGCCTATCTATCCATCCAAAAAGAGATGTGGCAGCTCAGTCCACATCTGGACTCTTTTGTTATTCACATTGTATTACCGCACAATAAATTTACTCATAATCTTGTCTTTGTAAACTACTGCCCTGCCAGAATTTATTGACTAACTTCTTCCACGGCAAATGTAGTTTGCTCTTGCAGTCTCAGGCCGTGTCAATCTGTCTTCAAAGCATTTGATTAAATTACAGCATCTCTCAGTACAGCAGAACACCGGGTAGGGGTTAGCTTCATAAATTGCTTCGTCACTTGCCAGTCTGTATTTCTTCCACAGAATCTGCGGTATGATCCCTTCTCCGGGAGATAGTTCCCTTTCTTTTGTCTTGTTTGCTGCTCAGTATCAGCCTTTGTCTCAGTTTGTCAGCGTCTGTGTCAGTCAGGATTATTCAGTTATCTGCCGTTGCGCTTGTTCTCCTTGCGAGCAGACTTCGCGCTCCCCCCGAAGGCTCCACCCGCGCGGTCCCTGGGCGCTGGGGAGGGAGCGCGCTCGCTTCTACCTGCGGCTGGAGGGGCCTTCAGAAGCACAGAAATGAGCTCGCACCCAGAACGATGCCTGCAGCGTTCTAGTAACGTTATGATTTCCCACTTTAAACATTGTCACTCCGTGTCTTCATTTCGTTTCTTAATTGGGGACAGATCTCTTCATGAGAGTTTACGGTGTAAAGTCAGTTCAAGTTACGGAAGTGCCATGCACATGCTCTGAGCAAGAAACAATAGTTACCACGTATGGTAGCTCGAGTATGAAAGGTGTGGAGTTTTTTTTATATTAAGTGGAAGCAATTCTCTTTACATAATGTTTCCTCCTCACAGGTAGAATATCTTCCCCGGAGTAGTCTGCTAAAGAGTAAAAATATTAACATTAGGATTTCACAGTTCCCCCATTCCCTTCAGTAGTCAACCAGAAGATCATCTCTAAAGGTTTCCTTTATGGAATAATGTTGGGTAGGGCTTTTTAAATCCCCCATCATAGTAACTTACAACAGTGCTACGTTATACAGCGGTTTTCTCACAGAATAATTCTACTTCCATGCATTGAAAATAGGGTCTACAGCCAGGCTTTTTCAAAAATCAGCCAGCTAGGTATCTATGTTTAGGTGTCTAAATAGGAAACCTTATTCAGGGTAATGAACCACCAACAGGACATGCAGGTGTTGAGCATCGCCGAAAAGTAGGCCACCTATAGGGCCGTGTAAAGACCATACACCCCCACGTTTGATGATACTAGCACTAGGCTTGTTTTGTGTTTTCTCATCAGCACTGATGAAGTATAAACAAAATGCAGGAAATAAGATGTTCACCTCCTTTGTAACACTATTTACTGTCCTGAATGCTTTAAAAATAAAGGGGGGGGGGAGGGGGACACGACAACAATGACACATGACATTTTCACCTCAAGTGAATTTCCCATGGATGCTGGAATATTTTCCACTATTCTTTGTCTAAAGGACAAAGAAATGCTCATTACATACCCCGAGTCAATATAATCTGTGCAAAGTCATGTAGATTCTCTTGAAACGCTGCCATATTAAACATACTGAATATTCTGAATATTTTTATGGATGCTAAATATCCCAATGTATCCATAATTAAGCTTATTTATCCAGAATGAATATGTATCTTAATTTGGAATACACTGTGCAGCATCCAAAGACCTGATTTAGTAGGCATGAATTCGGGGAGCGCACTCCGGTTGCTTGTACATGGCCAGACAAAAGCTGTCTCCCCTTTGGAAGGGTCCCTGTGACCATGGGAATCTCGAAGTCGCTGCAGCTCTCAAAGCAAAGCTCTCCTAAAGCATGGGGTTGTTTCAGAGACGCCGCCTGATGCCACGCCATTCCAGCCAGGAGCCCAGTTCCCAAACGCGTTCAGTGGCACAGGGGTCAGCCTCCAGCCTGCTTTTGCAGAACGGTGGCAGCAGCGGTAGCAGTTTCTAATACGTATGTCTTGTGTTTAACTTCTCTGGTGTGTATTTAAAAACCTGTTAGAACGTGGCCTGCTTTAGAAAAGTAGTTTATCCTCTGTCAATGCTATGTCAGATAGGATGCTTTAAAAACTCTAAGGGACAAGTAATTGGGTTTTCAAAAGGCATGATTTACTGGTGAGCAGTGAGGAAGAGTTCTGTTGAATTGAGGGTATGTATAGGTGAAGCAGTGTGTATCTGCAGTGCTGGAGCCAGGGACGCCAGGTTCTCGGTACGACCCCATCCCTGGAAGTGTTCAAGGCCAGGCTGGACGAGGCTTTGAGCAACCTGGTCTAGTGGAAGGTGTCCCTGCCCATGGCAGGGGGGTTGGAAATGGATGGTCTTTAAGGTCCCTTCCAACCCAAACCATTCTGTGATTCTGTGATTTGCTTTGCCTGTGAGTGAAACAAGCAAATCCCCCTAAACTCCAACCTTTTCCATCTCTGGAAAAACACCTTTTTACTCACAGGAAAATCAGTTAAAAGCTACAGCACAGGGATAAAAAAAAGATCTGTTGTTATCATGGATGTCTCTGGGGCAAGCTTTCCACATGCCAGAAGACAGAAAAGATCCTTTCCTGGGAAAGAGCTGTGAGTACCACAGTTCCTGAGCCTCGTTCACTGAGAAGAGAGGTGCATAGCAGGGTTCTGTGTGACAGGGCTAAACCACCTTCATCAAGGAGATGATAAGCCTTAATGTTCTCCACTATAAGTATCTTAAAATATTTCTTGCAGTGTTCAGATTTTTGAGATAGCATGAATGTAAGTAGTCAGAACTGGGGGGACAGACAGGTTGGAAAGAATCATCAAGAAAATACTATATATATATATATGTATATATACACACCCCCACCACCCCCAATATATATAAATATGTAGTGTGTGTGTTTATATATATTGTATTGCTTGGGGCATCTGATACCTCTAATGTTTTCATAGTCCAGCAGTACTACAGCCCTGCTTATCCTAAAGCAACTTTGAAGAGAAGAGCAAAAAACCCCAAAACAACAAATTAAAAAGTTACTTAAACCGGTGGCTTCTGGGTTTGGTTGGGGTTTCTTTTTTGCATGTGGAAATTTAGCACTGTCTGTTAGAAGTCCTATTTATGACATTTGTTCCTACGAAATGTCTTGCCCCAGTTCCTTGCAGAGTTTCTTCTAAAGATCATGATTAATAGTTCAGTCCTCATTATTGCAAATGTTATTTTTAAGTAGTTATTCTGAGAACAAGAATTCCATTAATCAAAATAATAGATAATGAACAAATAAATGGCAACCTAATTTGTCTCGTTCATACATATGGAGATTATAATGCAAACAATCAAGGAATCATGGAGGCTGCTCTACCAGCCTCGGAGTAATATGCATGTGCTGTATGTCCATTAGGTAGTGAGCACTATAGACAGGATTAGAAGCTGTAGTCCTTGTCCCAGTGCTTTCCCCTTGCCAGCAAGCCGGAGAGGTAGCTGTGCTCCAAACCGATGATCGCAGTTTATTTCAGTGTCATAATCTGTCTCTAATTTATTAACATGCCCACTAACTGATTTTTTCCCCGTTAACTGCTGAAAAGCCCTAGAAGTCGGTATGAAAGCAGCTTTTGGCGTGGGAGCTGCAGGTTTCATTTATGAAAAAGCCCTAGGTTTTTTGCCTCTCTAAAAGGCTGAAAGTGAAGAAAGCCTAGTTTTTAAAATGTTTAAGTTTTCACACGTCAGGAAAAATTAATTCCTGCTATGTATCAGCTGGTTCAAAACCCCACTGACGTGTTTTAAACCCACGTGCTGAGGGGTGGCTTTTGATCTTGTTGAAAACACGGGTTTGGTTCCACACTGGATGGGTAAGAGGCTGGGCCACCCTCTGGCCCCTTGGGATGGTGCACATACGAGGGGGTGAGCCACTGGGTAGATTTTGGCAGGGTGAAACTGAGAGCGTGGCTGTGCATCAGAGGGGTCCCGTCACCCACCCACCCGCTGCCCCCGGCCCCTGCCACGTCTCTGCCGCATGGGAGGAGGATGGTTCGGCCTTTTCACGGGTCCTCGTGGCCTGCTGTGTGGTCCTTGGGCAGGTGGTGCCCAGACCGGCAGGGCATGTCTCTGCTGCCCAGCACCCCGCAGGCTGTCCGTCCGAAAAACACACTCTGAATCACACCCCTTTCTTCCGTTCTCAGCCAGGGAAACTGGGGCAAGGCGTCTGCCACCCCCTCCCTCCCGCTTCCCCTGGCTCGGCAAAGCCCTGCCACGCTCCCCGGTGTACGTAGAGCCGGTTCGATAGGAGACGTTTTAATGATGGATGCCTCCTCCCGGGATTGTGCCTCTGTCTCTCGGGCATGATGCAGCCGCGCAAAAATGTAAAGCATCTTTCTTGGTTTACTGCAGGAAATTCAGCATCCAACTAAGGAAGTTTTATCACATCTCTCATTCAGTTACTGTTTCCTACATTTCAAATATACTGCCATCTGTACAGCAGCTTTTTTTTTCTTTAATTTTGCTGCAAATCTTGCCGACTTAAACCAAACTTTGACTGGTAAATGTCATGAATCTCGGGCCAGGTTTAATTAGGAATTTTCTAAATCTATTAACAAAAGAGATGCACTTAATACATTATGTCAACCAGAGCTGGGCTTTCTTCAGCTATTCCGAAGGGCTGCCATAGGCACAGCTTGAAACTTGCTTGGATTTTACATGGGTGCCATATTTTATGTTGCATTAATTTAA
Organism: Eurypyga helias; assembly: GCF_000690775.1. NCBI lineage: Eukaryota > Metazoa > Chordata > Aves > Eurypygiformes > Eurypygidae > Eurypyga > Eurypyga helias. The sequence goes on from NW_010252268.1 coordinate 26,410, forward strand.
AATGGTCTGTTTCACTTCATCAAGACTTTAGCTTAAGGATAATGCATTTATGTAAGATTAATCTTGCCGTGTTGTTTCAGGATCAGGATTGTAAACTGCATTGTTCCGACAGTGATGTTCTAAATGTCATTTTAAAGCTTTCCTTGGGAGCTGCAGGCTCCCACTTATTCATGATGTTATCTTTAATTTCACTTGATTTTAGAATATCCCTGCTACTTATTTTTTTTTTTCAACATGGTAATTATTCATGAAAATGGGCTCAAAAAAATAAAAGGAAGATGACAAGAGGGGGAAAAAAAGCTGCCTTAGCGTTTGACAGACCTGCACAAGAATTCAGCTTTTCTTCTTTTAGCTGCCTCTGTGACCTCAAACTTCAGCCTTTTGAAAACGCTGATCTAATTATGAATCCCTCTTGGCTGGCTCAGAATTCTGCTTTTTGGAGCCCTCTTCTTCCCCTCCTTGTTCTCAGCCTTCTCTGAACTCCTCCAGACGCTGTTACTTGCTCTCCTGGTCCGTCAGGGCCTTTATACGGGCCTGACACACTTCGTCTTGCTGGAGGTGATGAGAAAAAATAAAACCCCCGAAACTTCTGATGTGGTGGGCCAAAACGAACGTACGTGACACTAATGAAGGGTAACGAGCGCCGTCGGGGCTGGCTGGAGGGGTGCACGTGGGAGCGGAGGCGAGAATGAGCTTTTCCCTGTGTCGCCCTTCTTGCAGGGGAGAGACCACGGCGGTGCGGAGCTCGCCTACACGCTGCCTCTCCGGAAGGGAACCTAGAGCCCCGGCGGAGGAGCCCCCACCCCGAGGGGCAGCGCCGGCAGCCCCCCGCGCAGCTGCC
>NW_010252269.1:0-216 GCF_000690775.1 Eurypyga helias
AACAGGACCCAAGTTTCCACTGAAGATGGTTCCGTTTGACTCGGCGCGTTTCCCGCGTGTCCCCGCTCGCGCGGCAGGTTGCTCCTTCCCTGTCCCACCGCCCTCCCCTTCGGAAAGCCTCGCCCGCGCTGGCCCTCATGCAGCTGACATCCCCGTGGGGTGGGGACGGCATGCGATGGGGGTTGTTTGCCCTGCCCCTGCCCGAGACGCAGCCCT
>NW_010252270.1:0-434 GCF_000690775.1 Eurypyga helias
TCCCTACACCTAATCCCCTAGACCTCAACCATTCACCAAGTCCGGGACTAGGGATAGATTCAGCAACTCCTAGACTTCTCTCTGGGTAGTTTAGAAAGCGAGGGTGTCCACTCTGAACCTTGTGACTCAATGGGAGGAACTTCCTTACCCTGTTCCCCTAAGCTATGCCACACCAACCCAGTTTGGGTTCAGCTACCCTGACCCTGTGTAAATCATTTTTAATTCATATACAAACCATTTTAAACCAGTGGTAACTTATTGTACACTTTTCCATGTGTCAGAAGTATTACTGTGTTAGGACCAACCTGGACAACCCAGGAGGCCATAGAAGTTTCATAATTCCCTTTTTCAGCATCTGCACTCCTGGTTCTAAAGAATGAGAATGGCAGGGGGGAGATTAAACTTGGTTTTGTCACATTTTGTTTTTTTTTTTT
>NW_010252271.1:0-359 GCF_000690775.1 Eurypyga helias
ATGGAGGGTCTGGGCTGTGGGCACAAGTGTCCCCCACACCCTTGGCTGGTGTGTGGCAGCTGGGGGTCCTGGAGGTGTGCGGTGGGTGCACAGGCAGACCCCTGCACCCCAAATCCACTCAGGGACTGGCTGAGTGCTCCCACCCTCCTCGGCCAGCACATGCAGCCAAAGCGTGCTCCCTAACCCCTGGCCCTTTGCTGTCCCCCCCAGCTCCATCCCGGCCTGGGGCAGAGCATGGCTTGGGGTGGGCAGCACCCCACTGCTCAGTGTGCGTGGGGGGCACCCCTCGGCGCTCTGCCCAACAGCACAGGCCTGGGACAGCGAGTCCCCTCGGCATCGAGACCTGCCACCCCGAGGTC
>NW_010252271.1:381-1640 GCF_000690775.1 Eurypyga helias
AGCCCTGGGAAGCCCCCGCTGCCCCATTCCCTGCCCCGCTGGGTCTCCTCAGCCTTCCCCTGGGTGTTTCGCAGAGCGTTTTGGGCACCGACACCCCAGCCAATGATGAATTCCCTTTATTAAGGAGTTCAGAAAGTCCACATGTACAGCGCGGGACAGCACTCACACCACCTACACTTCACGGCACTGCTACACGCCACGGCCCGGGCCCCGGCCTCCCCTTGCCCACCCCTCTCCAGGGAGGGGTCACCACGGATGGGTTTAGCCTAATCTGGGGCCACAGAGCGACACGTGCGCTCTCGGGAATAATCCTGGGAAATCCAGCCTCTCGGCGTGGATTAAATACCTCTCGTGCAAGTCGAAACAAAGTCGTCGGGGAGTCCTGGGTGACACGGGCATTTACACAAGGGTGTGCTACCGACAAACCGCACCCGCCCCGGCACGGACAGACGCTGGCGGAGGGGTCTGGGGACAGGGCAGCCTTCCCGCCCAGGGCACTTGGCTCCGTGTGCCTTCCTGTCCCAAAGGCAAGTGCCGGAAAACCCAGCGGCGGCTGATCCACTGAAATAAAGGAACCCAAAGCAAAGACGGGCGATGTGCTCCCTGCCCACCTGGGACCCTTTCCAGCGGAGGGGTCCAGTGGGCCTGGGAAGCCCCTCAGAAGCTGTCGGGGGGCTTCTGCTCTCACGCTGGCTGGGAAGTGCCACCACCAAGCTCCCCCAAACCCCTGTCGCTCGAGGAAGCCAGTCCAGCCGGATGCTCCAGGAAGGGTTGGTGAGGGTAGAGCGGGTGCCTGTGGTAGGAGCGCACCCTCACCCGAGGGCTCCAAGGAATGTCCTCTGGCAGAGGGGAAAGCTCTGGTGATCCCCAGTGCATCGTCTGTCTGTGTTCCTGGCAGGACAGACAGAAGGGAGCTTGCCTGGCAGTAAAATGAGCTTGTCCAGCGCAGGATCCGAGGCGGGGAAGGCTTAAAAGAAAGAAGCACGCAAGGAAGTACGGATCTGCCAGAGCCGGGAAGATGAGCCTTTGATCTCCCAGTCCCTTAAGCCCCCCTGGAAATGGGAACAGTGAGAGCTCTCCCCGCTCCTTGTGCAGTCTGTCCATCCGACAGCGCTTCCTGGGGCTGGGGCTGGGGCTCTGCTCCCCGCTGCTGGGGTAGCACAGGCAGAAAAAACAGGTGAAGGGGAGCAGGGTCCTGGCTGTTCCCCTCCCTGCTCCTACGCAGTCCGACCAGGCTTGGCTTGGGCTTTTCTTGGCTC
>NW_010252271.1:1679-2729 GCF_000690775.1 Eurypyga helias
GCAGCCCCCCCCCGATCGGCCGGCACGAGGCATCGCCTGCCGCACGGTTATCAGGGCCCTGCAGATGCTGAGCCCCACTCGGGGCTGCTTTTTGCAAAACCTTAATGGGATTTGGAGAAATGAAAGGCTTTGCATATCTGCAGGTGCCGAACCAGCGTGTGGCTCATCCCCGGTGAGGATGAACGTGGGTCCCGGGCCCGGAGCGAGCGGAGGGGCTCACGCCTGGGGCACGCAGCCGCCCTGTCCAAAGCCCAGGGTTTTGGGAAAGGTCACAGGTTTTGGATGGCAAAAGTCCGACGTGAGTCTGAGTGTGCCTGGTTGGGAGGAGCTGTGACGTGCAGGCAGAGCCGCGCTGGGCAGTGAGCCTTCCTCGCCTCCTCCTCCTCCTCCTCGCTATTCTCCCCGTTTCCCCGGTGCTGCCCAAACAGCCCCGTGTCATGCTCGGTTCTGGGTGTGCGGCCTTGCAGCACTGTGCCGGCTTGCCGTGGGGTGTCCCAACCCACCGGGAGGCTCTAGGAGTCAGGACAGGGACAGTGGGGACCAGGGAGTTTGCAGTTGCCCCTTTCCAGCTGCGTTGCTCTTGCAGGGGGAGAGGCAAGTGTTTACAGACTGGACAAGGAATTGGTCGGGTGCCTAAAAAAAAACCCCGCCGAGCCCTCCCTCTCCCTGGTAGCACCACGGGGTGAGCTGGAACCGCGGAGCAGCAGCCTTGTCCTAGTCTGGGGGTTGTGGGGCTCCCCACAGTCCCTCACCGGCTCTGCCAGAGCAGTGCCGGGGGTGTGTGCCCAAAGCAGAGACGAGAGGAGGTGCCCGGGCTGCCGCATCCCTCCCTCCCTCCCTTCTGGCTGCCCCTTCCTTGCCAAACCCGCCTGGGCACCGCTCCCCAAATCCCTGCATCCCACTGCCCCCTCTGCTGCAGCGGTGAGCACCAGCTGTGGGTCAGGAGACCCCTTTGGGCTGCAGGGGAGCTGTGGCAGTAGGGAGCAACGGTGCGGTGATGTCCATGGGCACCTGGGAGCAAAAGCCACCCTCCCTGGGGGCAGGCGCTCC
>NW_010252271.1:2824-3077 GCF_000690775.1 Eurypyga helias
GCTGGGCATGGGGCCGGGGGGGCTCGTGCCATCCAGCTAATTCTCCTCCCGGACGGGCCGGATCTTCATCTCGGTGAACTTGAGGGAGTACTGCCAGCCGGTCCAGGAGGACCACTCGATGCCGTCGGCATAGGAGCTGTGGTGGCCCCTGAGGTACTGGCCGTTGAGGTTGGAGGTGTGGCAGTTGCGGTACCACCACGCGCCGTGGTAGAAAGCCGCACAGTTGTTCTCCGAGTGGTCATTGTCCAGGTCC
>NW_010252271.1:3101-3377 GCF_000690775.1 Eurypyga helias
GGAGTCGCCTGCCATAGGGGGAAAGGAACCATGATGGTCCTGCCCCTCACCCTGCCCTCAGGCTGTCTCCCACCCCGGGGGGGCTCCCCTGGGCTCCTTCAGTGATGTACAAGGCACTCGGGGTCACCCACCCTGCAAACCCCCACGGATGCACCCAGAGGAGACTGCTAACCCTCCAGCGAGGGGGTTTGGTGGCCGTGGGCTCCCCCTGCCCCATGAGGCCATGTGTGTGTCCCCTCCCCGCCATCCTACCTGCTGTCCCCGAGTAGTCGGCGA
>NW_010252271.1:3973-5390 GCF_000690775.1 Eurypyga helias
CACCACCTGCTTAGGGGCGGGTGGAAATGAAACCCTTTCCCCTCGGTAATGACCCAGGGATGCTGGCAAGTGGGTCCCCAGGGAAATGCCAGATCAGGCTCCCCGGGGACAGAGGAGTTGGCTCAGATAAAACGCTTCATGGATCCTCCGCCTGGCAACGGGAGCAGAGCTTGGGAAACCCGTGTTGTGTTCCTGTGGGAAGGCAGCCGGTGCCCCCCCAGCCTGGTCTCCGCGGCGTCACGCGGGAGCGGATGGCTGGGCAGGACGGAGCATGGCTCGAGGGCCATCCCTGCAGCACGTGCTGCCCTGGTCCGACTGAGCAGCCTGCAAACGGGGGGATGCTCAGTGCCACGGAAAACTCCCGCTGCATGCTCCCTCCTGGGCAGCCGCCCCTTCTCAGGCATCGATCCTGTGACGGCCTCGTTAGTCTCCCAGAGACATTAACTGTGGGGCACAGGCTGCCCTGACTCCTGCAGCGCCCCCAGATCCTGGCCAGATCCCCGGGGGTCAGCGTGGCTTTTCTCCTCGGAGCCCTTCCCTTTTCCTCTCCCATCTGCTCATTGGCATGTCGTGCCCTCTGTGTTTCATCCCCTTTTATCCGTAGTTTGGGGTTTGATTTATTGACAGTCATCCAGAAAATGCTGGTCTGTGTCCGACCATTTGAACTTAATTAAGCCTCCAGCCCTGGATTAATTGCATTAAACTTGGCTGAGCCAGCCTGCCCGACTGTCACCAAGCACCGTGTTCCCGTGCCGGGGGGGGACGGGGCTTCAGTGATTTAGGAAGAGCCGCCCATGTGCCGGCAGCCAGGAGCATCATTCCATTGGGGCTGGGATCTGCTGCTGAGCCCATTCATCCCAATTCCAGCATCCCAGGCTCGGGCAACGCTGCCGAGCCCCATGCTGTCTGGGAGCCACCGTGCTCCACCGTGCTCTGCTCCGCTTCAGGGATGCCCCTTCACAGCCCCCCACGGCTGCTCCCGTACGGAATCCAGCCCAGCATGGGGAGGAGACCCAGCTCACGAGTTTCAGGATGTTCTGCCCTTCACCAGACTGGCGTTTCTGGGGCCCAGAGCAGGCTCCAGCGTGCTCCTCGGCACGGCACGGCTCTGATCCTGCTGTACTTACCTTCTAGAATTAGAGCCTTAATTTTTATCCCTGCGTTGAGCACTTGAGAAGCTGCGGTTAAGCCCGTTTAAAGGGGCTTTCTTCAGGCTTGCTGGGAAAGGGGGGATGGCGTGGCTGGACAGGGGCCCGAAGCTGATTTTCCCTGGCCAACGTCGGCTCTGGAAGGCGGTGGAGGCAGCACCGATGCTCCCTCTTAATCGGCTTTGACCCGCGATTGTAAATAGCCAATTGCCCGAGCAGTGCCCAGGGGAGCGTGTGGGGTGCGTCTCGCTGGCTGAGCCTTGGCAATC
>NW_010252272.1:0-8446 GCF_000690775.1 Eurypyga helias
TGATTCTATGATTCTATGAAGATTCTCTGTAGTTCCATGTCCATATTCACATCACTGCTCAGGGCTGGTGCTGACTCCAGAGGAGAGGGCAGCAGGACCAATACCCTGGTCTCTCTCACCCCATCTAGGTGCCCTGTGAAGGCAGACACAAGAGGTAGATGCCTTTTCTTGACAAAACAAGCTTTTGAGCTGGGGAGCTGATATTAGTTGTGGGTCTCCCACCCATAGTAGGGGAGAGCTGGCATCAGAAGAGAGAACCAAAGATAAAATGGAGCACTGCCATGGCAGAAACAAAACCCAGGCAAGGGGGTGGTCATGCATGCTTAAGCAGAGCCTTGTGCAGACATGAACAGGGACTCTGTCTACACCAACATTAAAAGCTGAAAATGAATGGAATTATTTTAGAGGGATTCCAAAACAAAGCATCCACACCTGGGCTTAGTTCCTGCAGAAGATCTCCCCAAAGCAGACCCTGAAAATTGCTGACCTGCACTATCTTACATCTGGAGAAGCCAGGGAAAAGTAAATGTCATTCAAGTGCTGGGGGCTAAGGATAACTGAAATGGTGTGGAACAGCATTCCTTGCCCATTTCCCAGTGACAAGTACCTGTGTGAACAGTGCAGGACAATAAGACAAAAATTCAACAGGCCTGTGATACCAAATTAACCCTTTTGCCAGGAAATGTATGGCAGGATAACACCATGAATAAAGTGAGAGCGAAGTTAGTGGTACTATAATGTGGCAGCACAGTGCCTGAAGTTCCTCCAAATATGATACTGCTTATATAAATCAGTTTCTTTTGAGATTTACAGCAGAATCCCATCACTGAAAGCATCTGTGTTACTATTGTTTTTGCACATGTCTTTTCCTCAGCAGCAGTTTATACACACTCTTAAAATACATCAAAGCTCAGAAAGGGACTAAGCAAAAAGTGGAGAAGGTGCTGGAAGCTTTGGAGCAGAGCTGACATTCTTTGCTGAAGGGCACAGGGGCTGTTCTCCAGGGGAAGGCTATGTCGTGTAGCCTACACTGTGGTGTAAGTGCTGGGCACTGTGATGGCTCCAGAAGTGTGTGTGGCATTCAGCATTGGAGCTGCTGTTGGGGGGTGTCTTTTTAAGAGCACACAGCGGTCTCCCAGCATCAGCAGCCACACATATCATCACGACTACCACAGCATAGGCATTCAGATGAGCTTCCTGGCGGAGACGCCCTCTGCTGAAGTGAGCCTCCAGCACCATGCACTCCTGCAAATGCAGCCTGTTCCCGCCAGCAACAAGGCAGAAGGTGGAGAGAACCTGCTTGAGTGAACCTTATGCTGATATACTGGGCCCAGTGTTAGGAAAAGAGGAATATTTGTATTTTCTGACATGTAAACTGATGCTTGCGAGCCTGAAATCAGTAGAGGCAATACATGATGATACCATTCGAAGTGAAAGTCTGCATTAGTCAAACCAGTTTGCAGCCATTGGCAGTTTTTCCTTGTCATGTGCCATTGAGCCTAGCTATTTGCACTGTATTTTCAGAAAGCTTCTCTTGAAATAAGAGATCATGGGCATCACAGTCAGGTTTATTCAGATTCAGAGAGCTTCAGCTTTGGAAAAACATCCAAAATTGTAAGTCTCTCTACAATATATGAGGTCTGAGCAGCAATGTCTTCCTCAAACAAATATTTCTCTTCAAGTGGGGTAACGTATTTGGTCCTCATAAGGCAAAACATTTGTTCTTCTTTGTTAAGAGGCTAATATCCATTTTTATGTCTACTAAACCCCCCACTGTGGAAAGGTCGTCTATACTGCCCCACATCTGGATGTCACCCTGAACACAGGGTGCCTGCAGCACCCATCCCTTCCTTTGCTGGAAAGGCAGGGCTTTTCATTGGGGTTCAACCTTAAGGCGGCAGTTGTGTGAACCAGGAAGGAGCCCATGCCAGATATTTCTGGGCTCCAGACCCCATGGCATTTCTTTGCACAAGGCCAAGTATCACATGCTGGTAAACACTGCATGGCAACCCGTCTCCTGGATGAGGTGATTGCTTAAAAAAGGAGGGAAGGAAAAGGTTCAGGAACTTATTTCCCATCAGGAGCAAGGGTCGGGTGAGCCACATCCATGGGCTGGGCAGTGCTGGTCCCTGCTGCAATGGCAACAGATGGGAGACTTTCCTGACCCTACAGCAGAGAACAGCCTTACTGACCAAGGTTAACAATCAGGAGACTGTAGCATGGCTTTTCCCTGGACAGCTGGAAAAACACATCTTTTTGCAAATCTGCAGAACAGACCACAGTCTAGCTTGAAACCTAAGGAAGGGCTGGGACACCCAGACCATCACCATCAGACAGAGCCACTCCTGTGCTGACAGCCAAGGACAGTCAAGGGAAGGAAAACGTAAGAGTGAATTGGCCCTGTAGACACTGTAATCAGCATGGCAGGGCAGCCTTTCCAGGGACACCCTGTCTGGACATGGCTTCTAACAGGGTCAGGTGTGGCAGGATAATGGTTTGTTTTAGCCAGGGCCAGGTTTTCTTGCATGCATCTATCTGTGCATGCATCCATCCATCCATCTGTCCTTCCTTCCCTCACACCACCCCGCTGGGCCAGCTGTTGAGCTGGTAAGTGTGCAGAGTGGGAGGGAGAGTATCACTTTTAGTGGCCTGGAGCTCATTCACTTGGAAAGCAAAGGGTAAATACAGGATTGATTGAATTCCTTTTTTTTCCTAAAAAGCGCTGTGTCAAGAATTCCTTTCAGAATCCCATGTTCTATATTTTCTATCTGTTTACAAAATATATACATATGTAATTATTGCTACATTCCCTACTTGTGTGAAATTGTCCTTCGGTGGAGAAAGTAAAACAGGAATGCAGGAAATGCTGCTGCAATTTGCAAGTGCCAATCTAATGAATTACATGAGAGACTATATCAGAGGGGCACATGTACTAAAGAGAGACCAGGCATGGTTCAGGTGGGCCATGCTCAGTCTGGCAACTGACCAGCAAGCTCCACACATGCATGGAACAAGAATGCTTGTGTTCCAGGGATGCTTGAGATGGTGCAGAACCCGCGCCCAGATCCTCTGCTACACAAAGCTGCAGCACCAGGGCAGATGCTCGCTGATACCTGTCAACAACTGGGTTTTTACATCCTGGCTTGAGCTCTGCGCTGTGGCTGAAGCTCTGCAGAAACCTGGCCCTGCCTTGTGCCTTCCCCCAAAGCCTCAGGCATGTGCCATGTTAGAGATAACTATTGATAATTACATTTAAAACTTTCATCTCCTTCTTCACATCTTCCCACTGAACTTAATGATGGAAGAAGTTGCCAGAGGTTATTATCATTATCAGCTCCTAGCATTTACTGTACAAAGCAGTACTTTTCCTGGTCTTGGCACTCTGTGATTATAGCAGAGAGAAAAGGCAGGTTCATTAAAGTAGCCCACAAATGTTAGTGTTGTCATTGTTCAATTAACGTTCCTCTTCACAGGATGAATATAAACCTGACAAAGACCTCTCTGAAGTGGATCTGAAAAATGCCATCCGTGTGCACCACGCCTTAGCCACGAAAGCCTCTGACTACAGCAAGAAGTCCAACGTGCTCAAACTGAAGACAGCTGACTGGAGAGTCTTCCTCTTCCAGGCCCCGTAAGTACCAGCTCTTCCTTCGAAGCCTGGACAGGCAGTCTGACCTCCAGCCACCACCAGAGTCCCTCAGATAAGGGGACAGTCCTGAGGGGAAGAAGGTGCTGAGCAGGAGGGCTGAAGGTGAGGTCTGTCGGGCTGTGCAAAGGACTTTGTCATGGGGTCACAGTTTCTACCTGTCACTCTTGGTAGATGTGTGTCAGTCCTGGAGGTCCTTTCTCAGCTGTCACCAAGGAGGGCGGGGATGTAAAGGGCTCCCCTTACTAACTTCTGTTGTCAGTCTGTGGAAGGGAGAGAATGGTGCATTGAACTAAGGAGCTGATCATTCCCCACATCAGCTTGTGATGGGGAAAGTGTCTAAAGCTCATTAAGGAAGTGTCCCCAGACAGCCTGTATCGTCTTTCTTCCTTAGTCCATTGCAGGGGAAAGTTGCTCTGCTAGGAAGTGTGACTGAGTCACCTTCTGTCTGATGTTTTCCTTCTCTCCTGCTGAGATAGGTGACATTGTCTCTATTGGGCTGGGGTACTGACGTCAAGCTAAAGCTTGACATCTGGATTTTTGCCATGAAAATCCACTTCAAGGCTGGGGGGAGCCTGAACAGATCTGATGAGGGAACCTGGGCAGGGTCCCACGAATGCCACCCTGCTCTGTGGTACCTATGTTGTTTGGGTTCCGCTCTCCAAAGAGCAGGATATCCTTGGCCCTTGCCACCATGCTACCTCTCCCCAGCTCCTCAGGGAAGGCAATCAGAGCTAGTGAGGAAGGCAGGACTGCCAGGCCTTCAGGAGGCAGACAACAGCCTAGAAGCCATTAGGGCACTGCAGAGGAGCCGATTAGCTGGTGCTTTCCTCTGTTCACAACCCAGCCTGGCAAAGAGACGGCTTGAAAGCAAGGCCAGCGGTGGCCCTCCTGAGAGTGGGCTGGCTCCAGGGCTGGTCCTGGGTCCTGGGTCAGGAGTATTTACAGAACACCCCCTCTTTTATCTCCTACCCCATAACAGAAGTAAGGAAGAAATGCTCTCCTGGATCCTGCGAATCAACCTTGTTGCTGCTATTTTCTCTGCCCCTGCCTTCCCAGCTGCAATCTGCTCCATGAAGAAGTTCTGCCGCCCACTTCTGCCTTCATCCATGACCAAGCTTTGCCAGGTAGTGTCTGACAGAAGGAGTGACAGAGGGGTGCCTGATGCTCACCCAGCCCTTCAGCACACAGCTCAGACTGAGCCTGTCTGCAGCTCCCCCGGCTCCTGCATGATCAAGTGCTCAGGGCAGGAACAAGGGTGTGGAGTGGGTGTCCTGGACAGGCCATGGCAAATCCCACTGTCTGGCCAATGCTTCCTTTGCAGTGGCTATAAAGCAACCCTATGCACACACCCCTGCCTGCATGGCTGTTGATTATGGCTTGTTTATTGTTCTCTGCCCATCACATCCCAGCACCTTTCTGTTGCTGTAGTTGAAAAAGCTGGTGCTACTGAGCCCAACAGCTGGCTACAACCCTGGTTCATTTTAAAACATGGCACTCCTGGCACCCTGTTGTTTCTCAAGCTGGAAAGCTACAGACAAAGGGAGAGTCTGAGTCGCACTCAGTGGGGAAGGTTTTCTGGAAGCAAGGGGGCACAATGTGCCAGACTGTGGCTGTCTATGGCTCAGTTAACCTGGAGCAATGGGCAGCTGCCATCCAAAGAGTAACTTTTGTTTGCACTGTCCAGTGAAAGCCCAACATGCCTTAGCACCTCCAGAAAGTAGGGACATACTGCCACTGGACTGCAGAAAAAGGGAGGACAACCTGAAATGTCAGGGCAGAAATACAGCTCCTCTCTGATGAACCAGATGTGGCCAGATGTTGCCTTTCTCAGAGTCCAGGTGGGGAGGGTACTTCTATCTCAAGAAAGAGCAGGATGAGGAGCTCTTTGGACAATGCCTGGCTGTTAAAGGATGCAGAGCATTTCATGTTTATGATGCTAAAGAAGCCCTGGTGCCAGAGGAATCTACTCTTGGCACTTGCAATACATGAATATCAGTCTTACTCAAATACCTGTGTTTCAGCTGCTCCTTATCAGGTGAGTTTGCAAATGTGCTGCACACCTTTGGCTCCAGCACAGTAGCTAAGCTGTCTCCTTGCAGAGACAGATCCCACAACAACAGGCAAGCGATGCACTTGGGTGTTGCACTCCTATGTTTTAATACCTGACACACTTCTCTCGGCAGGAGGAACAGCTGAGGTCTCATGAAAATAAAATGAAGCAGATTGCAGATGAATTAGCAGAGCATAAATTACATCCTGTAGAGAAGAGCCTCAAGTCAAAAGAGGCTGAGGAATACAGACTCAAAGAACATTACCTAATATTTGAGGTAAAGGAATTTTCATCTTTTCTGTGATGAATGATACCTTGACTGATTGAGGAGAACTAAGAACTTCAGAGTGGATGCTGGGAGAGCATGAAATCAGAGAGAAGGATGAGGGCTTACAAGCTGGATGGATGTCTTGGAGCAGCAGCAATCCTCACTGTTTTGCACTGAAGCTAAAAAAAGAAATAACAGACATTTCCCTCTGTGATTTCTAACTGGAGGAGGGGAAAACTGATGAGAGAAATAAAAACTTCCTTTACTGTGCTGAAACTTGACTTTTCTTCAGGTCCCAATTAAGAAGCTGGTTCAGTTCTCAGTGTGCATCAATCTTTTTCAGTAACATTAATAAAAGACTAAGGGAATCCCTGGGTGAATTAATCTTGTTTAGCTGCAACCATTTCTGTAAATAAAGCCAAACCCAACATTACAGCCTCTTTGAGGATGCATGTAGCTAAGTTTAAACTCTCTACAAAGTCTAGGAAGCATTTAATTGTAGGAGAAATGGGATATTTTGTTCCAGTGAGAGTTGAGCAGAAGGTGATTGCTGCCACATAGGTGTCAGTGGGAAGGGACTGCTGCAGGCCTCTAGTCCTGCTTCCAGCAGGATCTTGGATCATTCCCAGTATTAGCCAGGTTGAGTGTGTCATTTTGTAGCTGACTCTCAGAAATCTGGAGATTTGCAAATGGATGGAAATGTCCCACCTGCCACATACCAGGGCTGCTTTTGTGTAGTGCCCAGCCTGACTCTCCAAAGCCAGAGGTTCTGGCTGGTTCCCTTGTCTTTGTACCAACCCTTCAAATAGTTGCTTGCTGCTGCCTCCTGTTTTGCAGACATCTTGTTTTGGATGTCTGCAGAGAAGTCTCTGTCTGAGTGCTTTCTCTAGGCTGCCTTTTCAGTCTGCAAAGAGAAGTTGGCACTTCCAGAGCATAATTCATCTCATCTGTCTTATGAGATGTGCTCTAGAAATGCTTGTTTCTCTGTGCTGACAAAGAAGTGAGTATAGGCTGCCTCTGAGATGTTAGGGAAAAGGACGAGTATTACACAAGTCCATAAAAAGAGGTTCCATCCTGCCTTGCCATAAAGGTACCAGGCAGAGGGCAGATGCTACCCTCCATGCTGTGAGGAGCAATGGGGTCACAACTCACAGTAACAAGTCGCTGGGTGGAAGCAATGGCAGGCAGAAGTATTTAATCAGTTGAGGGGTCGGGAAGGAGTAGAGCTGTTGTTCTGGTTTTACCTCCAGTGTCTGCCATATACAATCAGAGTGGCAGGTCAAGACCCATAAGAGCAACTGGAGAGTCTTGTACGACCCTCCCCTTTCTCCTCAACCCTTTCAGCAATGCAAGTTGTTGCATTGCATCAGTCTTTGCAAGCTCTGCATAAACTGGGCACAGCGCTGTGGTTAAGCTGTACTTGTTGGGTATTATTACTGGGGTGGCTATGAGGCTTTGAGCAACCTGGTCTAGTGGGAGGTGACCCTGCAATCCAGATCCATTGGAACTGGATGATCTTTACGGTCCCTTCCAACCCAAATGATTCTATGATTCTATGATATAGGATGGGTTTTCCTGCAGTGGGAGATGGCATTGCCTCTGCTTTCCATATGTGCTGTGGCCTGTCCCTGTTCCCAGGCCCTCTGTTTCCTCTTTTCCTGCAGAAGAGCCGCTATGAGACATACATCAACCTGCTGTGCATGAAGATAAAAGTTGGGACAGATGACCTGGAGAGAATTGAAACCAGTTTCTTCAAGGTGGAAGCTGACGACATTGCTTTGCGGAAAACACATTCAAGCCCTTCCTTGAGCCAAGGGCACATGTCCATCAGTGGAAAGGACATTTTAGAGCAGAACACTTAACAAGGAACGTGTGCACATGGGGGATGAACCGGCAATGCTTGGAGCTCCTGGACTAGATCAATGAGCACAATTTTACCTAGGAAATTATGTGAGCAAAATTGTAGACATGTATGACATGGTGATTGCTCTAGTGAAAGAAATCAAAGAAGCTTTAGTTGACACTCTCTGGCAATGCTCTGGCATTTCAGCATCATAGACACACCATCTTTCCTTCATCCCTAACAGCACCAGTGGCTTTTCTTTCTCTCCTACTGCGGACTGCACAACAAAGGGATATGCTGGTTCTCCGAGGGCCAGGTTGCTCTTTTCTCCACCAGCCCTCTCTCTCCTCCTCCTTCTCCCCCTGGAGTACCCACCAGCTCATGTCCACAGTTTCTGGCAGTGCAGGAAACTCAGCCAAGATGATTGTCTGTGGCACCACCAGCACTCCCAGAGAAGGGCACAGAGTGGCAGGGAGCGCATCCCTCCCCCGAGAAGAGCGCTGTTCAGCACGTCGCGATAGGACGGGTGTCATGACCTAGTCACCAAGTGAGTGAGGGGCATCTTCAGCACAGCATGCAACGACATCATCTGCCCACGTCAGGAGAGGCCTGAAGTGCCCTCCATCACCGTATCCT
>NW_010252273.1:0-1004 GCF_000690775.1 Eurypyga helias
GGTTGCCTCACACGGGTTGCCCAGAGGCACAGCAGGAGAATTCACAAGGTGTCGTTGTGCAAGGGCTGGTGCGAACTACATGCCCAGGGAAGGCCTGCAAAGACAAGAAGCAGCTGCGAGCACAGGAGACGTTGCCTGCCTTGTCTTCCGCTGCCAGGGCTCTTCTGGAGACGCCCCACCAGCAAGGCCTGGCTCATCTCCACCCCCGCAGCAGCAAAGGGTGCGTAACCCGGCCAAAGCGAACCGACAGCTTGGAGCTCTGCTGCGGGGTGAGCTCCCGCAAGTCACTCATCTCCTTGCGCCCTGGTGCACAAGCTGAGACACACAGGACTAGATATAATCCCCAATGCGCAGAAAGAGGGCAAAAGCTCAGGAAGAAAAAGGTGCTATTAACAATTGTACTTACCTCCCGAGAATGACATTTTAATAATAAATACAAAATTGTCTTTTCTTCCAAGACCTAGAGCAGAATAAAGACAGATCTAAATATGCTTTGGAAAGGAGACCTCTCGTTTTGGACACGGTACCAGCAGTGGGAAAGCCAGCATAACAAAACAAGTAATTGCCGAGACTGGCAAAGACCTTCAGAGACCATTTAAATCCACCCTCTTTCAACAGCAGCACAAAACACCCATCTCCCTCATTAAACTCCTGAAATCAGTAACCTTCACATCAATCATTTGACATTTTCTGTTTACAGCCGGTCACCAGCTTTCAGGCACGAGAGGTCAGAGAATAAAGCACTACTTCAAGAATGCTTGGCAACTCTGTTAAGGCACATTACAAATACGAGCACACCCAGCCCTGCGAGGCAAAACAGGCGAGCAGTGAAAGTGCTGACCTTGTTACAGGCACAATCTTTGCTCTGTTCTCCGGATTTTAAACTGTCAACACGTTGGGCAAGGGCTGTCTGAGATTCTGCACGTTGTAGAAAAATGATCCTGCTTGAATGCTTCTGCTGCTACTGACACAAGCGTTTCATAAAATAAAATAAAAGTCGTGGC
>NW_010252274.1:0-970 GCF_000690775.1 Eurypyga helias
CAAATCCATCCTGGAGAGCCCAGCCAGGAGAGCCCCAAATCCAGCCGGGATAGCTCAGCCTGGAGAACCCCAAATCCTGCTGGGAGAGCCCCAAATCTCATGGAGAGCCCTAAATCCATCCTGAAGAGCCCAGCCTGGAAAACCCCAAATCCCACCAGGAAAGCCCCAAATCCATCCTGGAGAGCCCAGCCTGGAGACCCTCAGATCCCGCCGGGAGAGCCCAGCCCGGATGCAGGGAGGGCCTGGGCTACCGCCAGGCAATGAGCATACCTGCAGAAACTCGACCGTTTTATCCGGCAGTTTGGTGCCGATGTACCGCAGAGTCTCCTTGTGAAACTTGCTCTGGAGATGTTTCTGGATCTCCTCTTCCTCAAAACTGCGGAACTTGCAGACGGAACAGGCAAACTGGATCCTAAGCAGAGGAATCGTACGGGAAATGAGGAACCAGAGCATCACACAGAACAAGACCGTCCCCGCCCTGTCTTCATTTTTCCAACTCCATTTCTCTTGGACCTTTGTAACGGCTGCAGAACCCGCCCGCATCGAGCAGCACCTGCTTCTCCTTAAAACTATGGGAGCGGATGCTAAAATCCCGCCGGAGTTGGAAAGAAACATGGGAAATTGAACGGGTGGGGGGGTGAACCGGGACTCTGCGATGCCAAGATCCTCTCCCCGGGGTGGGAAAGCCCCGAGACCACACGGCTGGGGCCGTTTTCGCCGGTTGCTCCGGTTTTACCCCGCTCACACGGCGCCTAAAATGCCCTTCTGCATCCGTGACGACACCCTGAGGGGTGTGTTATACCCCAGGGTACCCTGCGTCCCGCAGACCAGTCGGAAAACAGGCAGACAAGGAAGGACACCCTGCAGAAACCGTGGAATCCCAGGATGGTTTGGGTGGGAAGGAGCCTTAAATCCCACCCAGCCCCCCCGTCATGGGCAGGGACCCCTTCCATAGCCCAGGGTGCTCCCG
>NW_010252274.1:1228-2324 GCF_000690775.1 Eurypyga helias
GAACCCCCCAACTCCCCCAGCTGGTGGGAAATTCCAGGGTGGAATTTATCCCGGAATCCGAACACAGAGCCCCAACCACGACCCCCCCGGCCGGTTTCTCCCACGCCGGCGCAGAGGTGTAAGCGGGGTCCGCACTGGGCGGGGGGCTGAGCGCTCTGCTGACCTGTCCATGGCGCGGTCACGCATCCGATCTCTTCTCCGCTGCTTCTCCCTCTTCTTTTTCACTTCCTCGTCATCATCTTCACAGCCGTCTCCAGAGGCTGGAGGGGGGGGGGGGGGAATAAATCGGCATTAGTGTGGTCACAGCCGCCCACGGCGCCGGCGGAGGGACCGGATCCCTCGGTTTCCTCTTCGCTCCGGGAAGTCACACCTTCTTTCAGGCCCGGAAAGCTCTCCCAAGGCAGCTTCCGAGCGCAGGGGGACGTGGGCGGTTACTGCACAGCCCAAACCCTCCTCCTCCAGCTCCCCCCGAGTTCCCGGAGCAGCTCAAGTCTTGTAGGCAGCGATGAGTGGGAAGAGTCCCCACTCCCAGGATGCCGCAGTCACCCCCGACGGGGACAGAGCTGCCGCTTTCTCCCCAAATTCCCTTTTTTTGCCCTGTTCACCTCTTTTTCACAAGGCTGAAAACGCTACTGAAGGAACTGGAGCAAGAGATGACAGCAGAGACGCTGGTTCTGCTTCCCTGGGAAGGTTTTGGATACATCCCTCATGTCACCTTCCCCAAATCCCTTGATAATTATTGGGAAAGCAAAAAAGGAGCCAAAGCCTGAGCCAAGCCAATCCCTGCAGTGTTTTGGGGTAAAAAGCTCTGAGCCAGGGTTCCACGGGCCTCACAGGACTGGGGTGGTAATTCACCCACAGCGTTTTCCGCCCGGACACCGGACCCGGCATCGGAGGCGTAACGGAGAAGGTCACCGTCCAGCCAACGCTCCGTTTCAACCCCAAAACCAACCTGCGAGCGGCAGCCAGAGCCCTCCGCGGGGTTCTCCCCGGGTCACCACGTGCTCGGGGTGTTCTTACAGCCCCAAACTCACCGAAGCGGCGTGGACCACGTCCCTCAGAAACCGCGCGGTGCAACGGACTGCCACGGCTTTCC
>NW_010252275.1:0-210 GCF_000690775.1 Eurypyga helias
ACAAACACCACAATGCCGCTAACTGAAGCGGTGAGTGCCAAAGTTAGGACACCCGCGGGCTGTGCCTTCGGGACGGAGAAGCCTCTGGGCCCCAGGGACATCCCGCTGCCTCCCACCAGGACCTGCCCAGCGGCGTGGGCTCCAGGGGCAGCGGGGATGGCAGCCGATGTTGGCACATCTGCCACCTCCCGGTTTGGTGACTCCCATCCT
>NW_010252275.1:406-3821 GCF_000690775.1 Eurypyga helias
ACGTGCCACCCTGCCATGCCACAGCCGGCACCGGTAAGGCCCTACGGCGAGAAGCCAGATGATACGGAGCAGCATCACCGCTGCGACACCGCTGTCCTACAGATGCTCCTTTCCCACTCCACGCACATGGTTTCCCTCTCTGCTGGCCTCCATTTCTAGCTCCTTCTAGCCCAAACCCATGCACATTCAGCTACTTTCAATGGGATTCTGCAAACGCCAAAGCAGGTAGAGAAATGCTGATGTCAAGGGCTGAATGACACGTTGATTTAAAGCGCTTTAAACCCAACAGCTTTTCTCAGAGTCTTCGTTTTGAGTATTTACGCTCCACGCTCACCCTTCACCGTGCAGGGAGAGACCATCACAGAGCCAGGGCTGTGCTGGCCCCTCCGTGCCACCCATGGGAGGCAGAATAAGCAGTTAGAAAGGACAGCCCGCCGTAGAAGTAGCGGGACTGCAGGGCACTAAGGAGCTGCAGTTCCATTTGATGTTGGCCATCCTTACCCCAGACCTGCACAGTCTTACCCGGGGAAGGCAGTGCTACACAAGGGCAATGAGTGGGAATTGGGCTGGTCTTGGATTTTCAACGTGTGCACATTCAGACAGCGGGCAGGGCTCTCAGACTTTCCTGAGAGAGGTACATCTTCCGCTCTGCAACAGTGGTACCAAAAAAATTTTGATTAAACACCTCAAGTTTTAACAGTATCACTCAGTTTAGTTGCAGTCACGGTTTCACTGGAGGAATACCAATCCCCAGTACCTTACAGCTTTGCAGCACTCTCGCCTATCAAGCAGGTGTAAGAAGGGGTCTGAAATACAACGGGGGGTACCTCAGACAACCCAGAGCAGGATGGTTACTAACATCACCTCTTGGTTTGCTGCTGATGTGTCCTGGAGCCTTCTGGCACAATGGCCCCCCGGCCAGGTGAGGGGCGAGCTTGGCCTCGCGCTCTCCAACTCCAGCTCTACAGAGCCGAACCCGGCTCGCTGGGGCTGTGCCAACCCAGGCTCGCGCCGACAGACTGGTAGGCAGCGAGCTGGGGCAAGGGGAAGGGAGTCGGCGACTGCCAAAGGGAACACGGTTGTTACAGGCTGAAACGGGAGCACCTCACGTACAAAATAAAGCTGATAAAAGCGTCCTGGGGCAAAGATCTAGAGAAGACTCACCCACCTGCACCACAGAGGACTGAAGAGAAACTGAAGTGCACAGAAGCTACGAAATTAAGCTCTTATTGTAGCTACAAAATTAAGGTGGAGGCAGGCCAAATATTGCCCATGGTTATGCAAAAGCCAGCAACAGCACACGTGAACCTACGGAGTCCCTGAAGTCTGCCAGCAACACCCCAATCCCCGGATCAGCTTCCCCCCTCTCCATTGCATTAGTATGCCAGGGTGGACGTGAAATATTAAAACCAGAGAAGGAGCAAATCACTAAAAAAATACTTTTAAAACGGGCATTCAGATTTTTCAGAATGCTCCAGAACACCACCTAAAATGAGAAGCTGAAATCATAATTACTTCTTCTATGGGAAAATTAATCTGTGGGTTACTCCCTGTTATCTAAGAGGTGGATTCTTAGAGGGCAGAATGCCATCCTGGGCTTGTTTTATGGGACTTGTCGTTTCTTCAGCACACATAAGAAGCTCACAGCAGAATCTAATCGTCCTTCAGGAATGTGAATTAACAGCATTCTCCATTTCAAACTGAGCTGGGCAAGGAATGGGAACATTCCTTTGCAACTGAGCGAGCTAAAGGACCACTTTCAAGTGTCCGGAAAACTCAGTGGTTGTCCTTGGCATCCCTTCATCTGGGGTCTGAGGCTTCTGCACCCGGCAGGCACCGCTGCGAACTCTCAAATAAGCCCAGGCAACCTTAACAAGGAAAAACATTTTTCAGAAAAGCTGTCACACTACCAGAAATAAAACCACTTGAGATGAAGTTACCAAACCTAGCAAGTTACACTACCCCAGAGACTGCTAGTAAAGAGACCTGTAAGACGAGTACACCTAAGAGTAGCCGTATCGCCACCAGCTTTCCTCTGACAACACGCTGATGGCTACTACGACACCCGTCTACCTATGAACCCAGAAAACAGATATCCGCTCTTGCTATTTACTTTTCTTCCCCCAAAAACTCGCTAAGAGACACTGCCATCCCGCCCCCTTTCAGATGCTGGCGCAGATCAGGAAATTTGGGTTCAAACTTGCAGCTCCAGATCGGTGGGAAGCAAAGGTCCACAAACTGGCACCTCGGCTCAAGTTGCTCAGTGAGTAAAATCTGATCGAAAGCACCCAGAAACTCCTCAAGGTTGGGTCAGGGTAGCTCCCAGCCCTAAATCTACAGCTCAAAACAGTGGGGTGTTTTTAGAGCAATGGATCTTCCGTGTGCCTTTCACTTCCCATCTGTTTGCTGTGTTTATGGCAATATTTGCCTTGTGAACACAACTTCAGGCATGCCCGGATCACCACCCACATTAAACCATTACAATTCTATTTAGAGCCAACAATCTAGAATCTTCGGCTTCCTGCTAAAAAGTAATTTGTTCTGAGTGGGTTATCTGCTACATGAAGAGGTTTCAGGCCGGTCACAACATTCTGGGCCGGGTGCTGGCTTCGAAAATGCTGATCATATTTGCCAGGACAAACACCCTCCCACATTTCTCCTGTATTAGTTGATCAGAGAGCTGGTGGAGCTTCCAGTTATTTAAGAGATAAGGAAGACTCTCACAACACAGTGAAAACACCCAAAAGGCTGGACTATGGATTAGTAAGTAACCTAACAAAATAAATTGTTCTTGGGGTAGTTTATCTCTGAATAAGCAGAAATACAGAGCAGCACTCAGAACATTTGTTCAGACACGACTGATGCGGGTGGGTTCCAGCTGGGTACCTAAATGGCTAGCACCGGTGTATTCTCTGAGCATCTTCCAGTGCTCAGGGGCTTCTGCCCAAACCCGTGAGTCTTGCCCAAGGTCACCCTCCGGAGCAGGAGCCTGAATTTTACTCCCTCGACACCCATGGCAGTTCTGCCAAACACAGTCTTTTCAACATCTTCACTGAAAAAAAGGGGCTTTACCACCCCCTGCCCCGACACCAGCACATTTCAGGAATATCTGCTAAACACCGTTGCCATGCATTTTTCAGAGCAACACTAATAGCATGTTGCTAACAGTATTTTATGTTCAAGATACTCCTGCTAGAGTCCTTCCTGGTAACACTCAGTAATTACACTGATCAGATTATCTTTTGTTTTTAGAGGAAGATGTTTCTTGGAACAAGCTACATTAGGGGGAAAAAAACCCAAATCCCACACCACACAGACACACTGCTGCACCAGAACTTCCTAGGTGAATAAATTCCCTGCTCGAAAGCCAACTGGAACAAGCAAACAGAAAACACCTCAGTGGGTTGGGTTTTTT
>NW_010252275.1:3852-27214 GCF_000690775.1 Eurypyga helias
CCTACAGAAGAATCAATAAGAATTTTGTCTCAGCTTTTCATCAGAGCAAAACTTGGCAGACAGATCTATAAATTGCATGGGATATTTACATTTTTTCAGTATCTAACATCGTCACATGGCTCAAACAACCTCTGCACTGATCAAGCAACAAAAAGCGCAAAGAATTAACAAAATGCAAACAGAGAAAGGAGTCCCATCCTTTTCGGCAGCTGATTTGGAAACTAACACACCCCAACCGCAAACTGATCGCACTGGACCAACCTAAAGCTGAACCATAGAATCATAGAATCACAGAATGGTTTGGGGTGGAAGGGACCTTAAAGATCATCCAGTCCCAACCCCCCTGCCATGGGCAGGGACACCTTCCACTAGACCAGGTTGCTCCAAGCCTCATCCAGCCTGGCCTTAGACACGCCCAGGGATGGGGCATCCACAGCTTCTCTGGGCAACCTGTCCCAGTGCCTCCCCACCCTCTCCGGGAAGAATTTCTTCCTGATATCTAATCTAAACCTCCCTGATTTCAATTTGTACCTGTTCCCCCTTGTCCTGTCACTACAGGCTCTTGTAAAAAGTCCTCTCCCAGCACCCTTGTAGCCCCTTCAGGTACTGGAAAGCTGCAATGAGGTCTCCTCGGAGCCTCCTCTTCTCCAGGCTGAACAAGCCCAGTTCTCGCAGCCTTTCATCATAGCAGAGGTGCTCCAGCCCTCTGATCATCTTCGTGGCCTCCTCTGGACTCGCTCCAAGTAGTCAATATCCTTCTGATGTTGGGGGCTCCACAGCTAGACGTAGCCAAACTTGCACCTCAGAAAGAACATCCACTTGCCCAAGCCTCCTAGACTAATAGGAAAGGCAATTTCTGAGCCGTAGGAAGGGCTTGAATGGAACTGCAGAAAACGCCTTCCTTCTAGGAATTTAAAGAGGAAGGAAAACAACAGTGTATGCCATCGTTCACTTTAACGCACTGCACTAAATGCCTCGATGATCTGCAGTGAGGTTGTAGTATTACCAGTCTTTTGAGAAAAGGCTTCATGTCACCGACCTGCTTGACACTATTCCAGAAGGTACGCCAGGGGTTGTCGCTGCCGGCACGCGCAAGCCACAGCGCAGTAAGTCATCACCTAAATATCCTTTACATCTCATAAAAACAACATCTTCTCCAAGCATGAATCATAAATCTTGGTAAGCAGGAAAACACCCTTGCCTTTGCCTCAGCTGTAACTCGTGCAGCACCGCCATGCCAGAGCACCCTCCATCCACAGGATTCCGCATGGATGCTGCGGAATCTGCTGTATTAATAACGGCAGGGACAGGAATCATAGAATCACAGAATGGTTTGGGTTGGAAAGGACCTTAAAGATCATCCAGTTCCAATCCCCCTGCCATGGGCAGGGACACCTTCCACTAGACCAGGTTGCTCCAAGCCTCATCCAGCCTGGCCTTGAAGACATCCAGGGATAGGGCATCCTGAGCTTCTCTGGGCAACCTGTCCCAGTGCCTCCCCACCCTCTCCAGGAAGAATTTCTTCCTGATATCCAATCTAAACCTCCCCACTTTCAATTTAAACCCATTACCGCTTGTCCTGTCACTACAGGCCCTTGTACAAAGTCCCCCCCAGCTTCCTTGTAGCCCCTTCAGGTACCGGAAGGTGCTATAAGGTCTCCCCGGAGCCTTCTCTTCTCCAGGCTGAACATCCCCAACTCTCCCAGCCTGTCCCCATGGCAGAGGGGCTCCAGCCCTCGGAGCATCTCTGTGGCCTCCTCCGGACTCGCTCCAAGTGGTCAATATCCTTCTGATACTGGGGGTCACACAGCTAGACGCAGCACTCCAGGTGGGGTCTCACCAGAGCAGAGTACAGGGGCAGGTTAACGTGCACAGGTTAATCTGATGGGTTTGGAAAGCCACTCAAGCTGCAACAGTTGTTAGAGAAGCACGTCTTTATTACAGACAGTGGGCAGGAACCTGTGACGATCAAGTATGAACAGCCTCTTCATCCTTCTCTTAGGAACTAGATATTAATCAGAAGATTTCCCTGACTTCCACTGCCCAAGTTTCATCTTCATAACACGATTTTAAGGTTGAAGTAAGTAACAGCAACAACTCTGTATTGCAGCTGAGCAAAACAATACCGTACGGGATTCCTGTTCAGATTAAAAGACCTTTTTTACTATTTTAAAGTTATATGGAAATAAAATGATACTATGTGGGAACATTCCAAGTCCTACTGCTTCGCATATTCACTTAGGACAACAAAGCAGTATGTCTGGGAAGCCACCTGACACCAGCAGCTGAACCAATGACGCCTGGACTCTTGGAGAGCCAAAATCCTCATCCTTGCTTTAAGGTGAATGAACTGATACCTATCTGCTACTGAATCCTGGTCTACGTGTCTTTGGAGTTCAACTCCCCACCCCACCTTGTCGATGTTTTTCCACTCTCAGCTACAGCTGGGCCAGCATCAGAGCTGCCATTTACTGCTCAGTTCTCAACCTGTGAGCTGAACAACTGAACTAGCTCCCAACAGAAGATGGACACAGGGATGTGTATCCATCGGTACGATGATCCTTGGATGGAGAAGCACGGTTACGTTAACGGTCTTCAAAAGAGACAGGTTTGAAAAATAATAATTAAAAAAAACTCTCACTGTGCATCTCACATTGCTCATACTTACACGGAGGTCACCAAAGGGGAAAGGAAGAGTCCCTAGCAGGGCAGCTCAGGCACGCCAGACATCGAAATTGCCTGTGAAGGATCGGCTGGTGATTAAGGCATCCTCCGGAAGAAGCAGTCTTTGATCCTAAGGATGGACCAAAATCCCAGGAAGGGAAGATGCAGGCTTCCTGCTTGAGTAGCAGACACTGTCATTTTTCCCTTCCAGGAGTCCAGGGCACAGCTATAATCTCAGTTAATAAAAATCTACACATTCATTTAGGGCTCATTATTTTCTTCCCGTCAAGTGATTTTTCTTCCAACGTACAACTTCGACTCTGCTGAGAGGTGGGAGTCATCTTTGTCCTAAGCACGAGTTACTGCTGCCCCAAAGCTTCTGTACTGTGAAGGGGTGAAGCAGTGCCCGCTTTTCAAGGAGGACTTACCACAAATGCTACTCTCCATCAGGCAAAACCCAACCATCGTACCTATCATGACCTAGCACAGCCAGTGAAAATTAACCAGACCAGAAGCAGATCATAGAATCATAGAATGGTTTGGGGTGGAAGGGACCTTAAAGTATCATCTAGTTCCAACCCCCTGCCATGGGCAGGGACACCTTGCACTAGACCAGGTTGCTCACAGCCTCATCCAGCCTGGCCTTGAAGACATCCAGGGATGGGACATCCACAACATCTCTGGGCAACCTGTTCCAGTGCCTCCCCACCCTCTCTGTGAAGAATTTCTTCCTGACATCTAATCTAAACCTCCCTGATTTCAATTTATACCCATTACCCCTTGTCCTATCACTACAGGCTCTTGTAAAAAGTCCTTCCCCAGCACCCTTGTAGGCCCCCTTCATGTCATGTGGTCACTTACCCTGAGACCACAGAACATTTTTGGAAGTTACAGCCAAGTAGCAGCTGTTAAAGTAAAAGTTGTTTACAAATGCTTTTACTCCATCAGCCTGTTTCTTACACTTTGCCTCCGTCTCAGAGTAGCTGGTCACCGCACAGGATGCCGGGAGTGCTTGACGGGGATGCTCAAAGCTTCTCCCAGCCTAGCGCTACACAGGTAACCACAGCCGAGCTCTGCTCCTGATTTACACCAAGCAAATGCCACTCCAGACTGGTTCTCACACCAGGCAGTGGCCTCAAGCACTGAAGGCTGGGAAGTGTACTTCCCACCCGACCACCGCCACCATCACCCTACGTTTCACAATCGCACGCGACACTCTGGGGCTGTGGTCCAAGGAAATCCACAGGCCTCTGACACGCAGAGCTTGGAGCCTTAGAAAATACCAACACGGTCCAGGCAATTCTGCCACGTGAGTCACTTGACACAGCCTGGTACATCCGGAGGTTGTTAATTAACACATTTGTGGAATACCATAATTTTACACAACACTTTGATGTGACCCATGTCAAAACAATCTCGTATGTGACCCTATGACCACATAATGGAGACAGCTGGCTAATTATGCTCATCAGTATTTTCCTTTTAGCCTTTAAAGGCTGATTAAATGCAAAACAAAAGCTTAAATTAAACATGAAGCCCAGGTTCTTTCCATTTTGTCTGTGATTAGGCTCCAGTGTTACCGAACTCGACGCTCCCTACTTCTCTCCTGCTAGATCAAAATGAGCTGCATGGAGCAGCTTCAGCAGTTCACAGCGGCACAGTTAAATCAAGTACAGAGACACTGAAGTTTCTCCAGAATAAGGAACTTCACCCTGAGAACAGCGGGATGTACGTGTATATAAACCCCCTGAAAGGTCCCGTTCCAGTTTTCGTCTTTGCACGTGCATTCATTTATACAGAATACAGATGTGAAGCAGTTTTCCATTTAAAACCACGTTCCCTCAAGTAAAAGAGAATTAACAAAAAAAATCACGCACTAAATTAAAACGACACATTTGCAGGCTGGAATACGCCCTGCTACAGGCAGCCTAGATTCACCTCGTGCGTACAGACAGCAGAAGGTAACATCTGCCAGCTGAGAAGACACCCACGCCGCGGAGCGGTCACCGCACCGGCTGCTAACTACTTTATAGAGACCAGCAGTGAAGTTCTGGGGTTTGGGCTTCCAAAATTACCCTAAAACACCTGCTTTAAGTGATCTACAGGAGATTTCTTTTAGAATACTTCAGTTACAAGTGTGCAAGACTTGTTCTTTGAAACCTGGTACCAAAAAACTTTCATGTGGGGTCATGCTTACGCGTTCTGCTCAACTCAATGCCTCGATCTTAAAAAACAGCTACACGAAGAGGACTGAATTTACAGCCTCCGAAGTATCCTGTGCGTGTACTTCACAAGTGCCACAGTCACTGTAAACCAAGCTATTATTCTTAAACCCAGCAAGAATTCGACTTCTTTCAAACGCAACGTCTGTTGGATGGGAGCGGCTGGCATTTCGTTCCCATCAGCTGCGATGACACCGATCACTCTGTACCAATATAACGTACGACTGCGCTGTAAATCAACCCCCCGAATGCCTGCTTGGACGCGTACGTAAAGATCACCACTTCCTCACATGCAATCACCGCTCACAGACACTGCCAAAGCTCCACCTACGATCACCCAGAACACGGACTCAGTCACGCCGCTCTTCGCTCAGGATGGTGCCTCGGGCTGGCGTTTTGTACTCAACGCTGCTTTTTTCAGAGAGGTGAAAATGAAACCTTCTCTAAAGGTGCTCTTATAAGCGTGTTTGAGAAAGATGTAAAGCCCTGCAACCTCTGCAACTTATCTGACAGCATCTTCAGCTACGCAAGGCGATCTTTTGTGGAAGACAATTTCTTGAGAGCTCCATTTTATAAGCGCTTCAGTATTCAATGACACAAACGCTGTATTTCAGGGGGAAAAAACCGGCTTACAAATATTTAGTTAGTTAGAACCAAGCTTTGCCATAACCCTCCAAAAGAGAAATTCATACTTTTCACGCTGCTGTAACGTTTCAGCTCCTCTGGCAAAACGCATACGTAACACTTTGAAGCTC
Source organism: Eurypyga helias (assembly GCF_000690775.1). Taxonomy (NCBI): domain Eukaryota; kingdom Metazoa; phylum Chordata; class Aves; order Eurypygiformes; family Eurypygidae; genus Eurypyga; species Eurypyga helias. The sequence goes on from NW_010252275.1 coordinate 9,494, forward strand.
TTTGCAAATGCAATCACCCAACCAACCTGCATTTCACTGCCCACTAGCAAGTGCCACTGCTATGGCCAAGCCAAAACTATTCAGTCAAACCATCGTACAGTAGGTGCTGACTTACAGCTGGACAACTTCAGCTTGTTTCTAGCACTACGAAAACGAAAGGCAACAGATCACAACATGCAGTAAAAGAGCAGAAAAGCATCGATTGGAACTTGACTCAAAACATACCTCGTGGGAAGGGTCCAAAGTTCCGCACACTTCCACTTCTCGTGAGGGAAATCCGAGTGCAAGCAGATTTTAATCACACACTGTGACTGGTAAATGGTTAGCTCAGCTGCTGTGACCGGTGTCACCGCGCACCACCCAGTACAGTCATTCACAAGGAAGCAAGGACCAGTGTTACAAGCAGAGATGAAGTGCACATGCAGGGCCGGGTAAGGAGGCATGCAGTAAGTATGCGTGAACCCTGCCTAGGCGCTGGCAGCGCTACCTTTCATCAGCGGCCTCTTTTTATTTTCAGAGGTTATTTAAATGTAGTTTAGCTTTTAGAGAAAACACAGAACTGGTTTCTGGCAAGCCCGGCACCAGCTCCTGCTCTCAGCAGATGGCTCAGCACGAGGACAGCACGCTGATCGTTGGGCCCTACGCCGGTGAGCCGATGGGAGTGACAGCAGGGACTGCGGGAAGCTATGGAGAGCACCAGAGAACATACCTTCTTAGGAACAACGGAGGAAGTGGAATTAATTGTGCTCTCGTCACTATGCATCATGACCAGTTCAGGGCTGCTCTCATCCAGGACCTCCTGCATGCTGCTCACACTGCTGCTCTGACTGCCTGTGCTCACAGACATACTTGGGATGGAATGGTTGCTGCCCAGACTGTCCATCTTCCTACTCAGGTTTGATCCATGCTCACTGTCCTATAAAACAAGGGGCGCATCAGTTACAAATACTGCAGGAGATGACCTGCTCAGCACGTGCCTGCAGCGCCCAGAGCTTGTGTTAAAGGCGGCTCTGCAGAGTTAACGGCTCTTTGCTCATTATTTTGGCAACTACGTTTCTCAAGGCTGCCCGGGTTATGAAATACTGCGCGCGGGGCAGCTAGCTCTTGCCTCTTCCCTGCGATCTTACTACATCGGGCTTCAAGCCAAGCTTTTTTGGTTTTTTTTCCCCACGGATCAGTAAGTCTGGGCATGGCTCTTGGCTTGAATAAGAGACATCCAGGAATCCTGGATGGCTGGTGGAAGCAGTCTCATAATTAAAAGGCACAATCTGTATTAAACCAGTGTTCCAAGTCAGGGTACGCTACCACGCATTTTGTGAATCAGGAAACTTGTAAGGTAACGAACCCGTTTGTTTATGATTTGATAACTATCACACGGTGCTTAACAGGTGTAGGGGTTTTAACCTCCACGTCCCAAGCAGGCAGCGATTCCATTTTGTCAAGCTAAAAACCACTTTAGCCTTGTGTTTTCAGCCAAGAGAAATTCTTCATTCACCTTTAAGCGGCTGACTCAGAGGAACCTGCATTATTAGCAATTAAAACTTGTAATCTACTTAGACATATGCAAATACCTCGTACAGGACATATTTTTGATTCTACAGACAAATATCAGAAGTTCGCATCCTTCTTTCTTGTTGCATACTCCTACCAGCACAGTAATCCCAGAGTATGCATTTAATCTGGACTGACAGAGCGTTTATGGAGTCCTTTGTAATTAACTAATGGAGCTGAAGATGCTCGCAAGGAGTTCACAGTGAGGGCCGAGAACTTGAAAATCCTTCAGCTCCTGCTCCAAAATAGCCTTGATTCATCAAAACGAACAGCTTGGTACTGCACTCAGTTTGTCCTGGCCTCCAAAGCGATCTTGGGGAGAATTACATTACAAATCAATTAACAGGGTACTCATTTTGCTGGAAACCGGCAGAAAGATAAAATTGACAGACTTGACAGATTTGTATTTGATTGAGTGATTATTTTTAAGCCATCAGCAGATCGTTCAGAGCCTGTGTGAGAGCACTTAAAAAATCAAACCACCAAAAGAATACTATTTTACAGAGAACATATGCACACGGGAAGGAAAGTATTTCCAGGATGCTTATATAAAGTTGCAGAAGTAACATAACGAAGCATCTGAGATGAGGCTCTGGCTACGTAATTAACGAATGCATATGCACAAAGGACAGGGATGAGATTGCATATGCAACCTTAACGTTGATTTCCTGACTCTAAATACTTTTCAAATGACCTTAACTCCCTCGCAAGAGCTTTGAGGAATGCATTAGTGATATTCTGAGTGTGAAGGATTTGTAATGTTCCTTTCCTGCACTCTCTTGTGGCATTTACAGCCGAGCAGCTCTTGTTAGCCAGTGAAGTAGTAACTGAAGCACGTGCTGTATTTTCCTTTCACTGTCAAGTTAGTGACACACACGAGCAGCACAACCTCCTCTCGTCAGACACGAGCTCAGGGGTAAAACACAGTGCGGAACATGCTGGGCACATGCAGAGTGTGAGCTTCATACGTGTTAATCCTAGATATGCAACCTCTTTATTCCCCCTTTTCTGAGAGGTGGGGACAGGAGGAACAGAAGATACACCTCGGAGTCGACTCCTGCCACCTGTATCCTACTTAGCGATTGAGCCTGGATCTGCTGAACGGTGAGGTGGGAAGCCCATTCCCTTGTGCTTTCCTACCCTGTCTCTCTCCTAACCACTCTTCCCACACAGGTAGACAAAGGCTGAAGGTTTCAGTGCAGAAGTCTGACAACCCCCCGCCCCCAGCTAAGTTCGAGGTTTACAAGTTGGCTAGCTGGAGGGTTAGAACAGAACCGTGTAGCTTTGATCACAGTGGTGGCTGTTCCAGCTACTTTTGTGCTTCTCCTTCAGCGTGAGGGACAGCGCTAAGTGCCAGCCCCTCCTTCCGTACGCTCTCCTACTTAACACCCAGGCTTACCCTTTTCTTAGACCAGAGCTCTAGTTCAGCTGCAGAAGAACATTTGACATACACAAACCTCAAAACCAAAGTCCCTGAACATATGCTGAGCTTGGGCATCTCACTGCATACGATCTGGCTGTACTGCAGCAATAAGGGATACAAACATCACTTGCCTGTCCATTTCTTTTTTTTTTTTTTTTCACTGAGAACCAGTCAGACTTATTTACCCAATGCGCCTGTGCCAAACGACATTAATTACCATCTAATCTCATCAACTGAAAAATGACTGGTTTCCTTCTTAAAGTCACAGTTAGTGTCAATTATCATACACTGATTAAGTGGATTGTTTATTACAAGATTTAAGCTCAAGCTGAATTTTATGTCTTTAATATTAAAGAATTAAAAAAAAATAAGTCTTACTAATTTGGCAATTTGTTTTTCAGCTCATGACAGGCCAATTACTTTACAGTAAGGTTATGGTAATTGAAAAAATATTAACATTAATCAAGTGGTCTAGACTGCGCTTCCAAGACTGAAAAGCCTGGACTGTCCACAGACCCTCCCTCACACAGGCTGTGAGCCACTTCCTCCTCACAGAGGATGTCCCTCCAAACGAGGCTCTTCCCTCAGGTTTTCAGAACGGTCATCATCTTTGAAAAAACTCGTTTTAAAGCTGACAATAAATGCACATCTAACGCCGAGTAAGGGTGGCTGTCGGTTGTTATCCCATCCTGCCTCTCTCCTGATCCAGATGATATTCCAACACCAGAGACTGTATCCACACCTGCCCCCTTACGGGTAGGAACACCTCACTTTCCCTAAAATTATTTGTAACAGTGTAAATGGGGTGACAAAATAAAAGTACCTCCTCCTCCTCCTGAGACTCGGTCAGCGGGCCATTCCGTGTCTCCTGGAAAAGGATTTTCTTCATTTTCCGGTACTGAAGGTTATCCAGTTCACGTACTGCATCTTTCGTCCTTTGTATGAGGTCTATGAGTACCCGGGGTGGTCGTTCTCGGCGAACAAAATCGTGCTACATTGAAGGAAGCAAAACACATGGTTTCAGACATGACACTAGCGTGTTTGACGTAAAACCAGGGACACAGTGACCCGTTAGCAGACACCCCAAATGACAATTCATATTCAGTAATTGGTCTGTTCATATTCAGTCATTAGCGATACCCACCACGAGACGCCGCACGCTCAGCACTGATTACACCGGCTGTGCTCATCACGGTGTCAAATAACCAAACTGATCATGCTGCACCCCATGCGTTTTGAAGCGTAGGCTGCAAAACGTGTTGTTCAGAAGCCAAAAGATCCGCTAAAGCACAAAACCCAGTGAAACAGAGTCAAGAGAAGTGGGGCAGAAATCACTTCGCTACCAGAAACTGATGGGAGGGGGTGTAGCCTGCACGCAGGCACAGCAGGAGGAGCTGGATGGGGAGACGCAAGACCTGGCCGACCCTTCCCAAGCTCTCGTTACCCCCGACTCACTTTTCTGTCTGAAGTGAAAGAGTTTGGACTGGGCTCAGGTTTTCTGAGCCCTCCAGGCAACACAGCTCATTTGGCCATCCTGAGCCCGTTGACTTGAGGCACACCAGGTACAAGACAGGGTCACTTCCCCTACAGAGGCACAGGACTTCCGAATGAACGAACGGCGGGCAGGACAAAGAAGAAGCAATCCTGACTATGTAAGACAACCTGCTGAAGCTACATGGAAAGGTTTATCCTGCACCTATCCGTACCGATTCAGACATGTACTGTAAGACTTATTTATACTTAAAGCATTTGTAGCCAGAGTTAGAGTAAAATCAGTTTCTAACTCACTCCTGCTAAGGATATACTAGAAGTACAGGTTTTAGGTGCAGACTTAACAATTAATTCTTCAACAGTATTTAAGTACCTGACTAAAGGCTCTTGTCTGATGTATCACCTATGTTCTCCTGAACTGTACAGCTGCAGCGCGTTGTGAAAGCCTTACAGCTTTCCCATTCAACCACTGACTAAAGTAGACAGTCGGTGTATTCACCTGCCAAAATTCCACGCGGAATCACTGTCGTTGGGCCTGTGGCTTAGGGTGTATGACGGGAGTTGGCCTGAAGGCACAAACATCTTCTGTGCGTTTCTAGAAACGTTAACAATCAGGTGGAATGGGAAAAAAGTTGTTCCCTGCCCCTCACTGCAAATGCCATGATGGCCTTCTGATTGGAGCCTCAGCAGCTGGACCCCACCTGCAAACAAATCCTCAGGAGGGTGATATCCTGTGAGCTCAGCGTCCCACAGCACAGGGAAAACCATCTCTGCCCTGGATCCCTGGCTGTCTTCAAGGCCAGGCTGGATGAGGCTTGGAGCAACCTGGTCTAGTGGAAGGTGTCCCTGCCCATGGCAGCGGGGTGGGACTGGATGGGCTTTAAGGTCCCTCCAAACCCAAACCATTCTGTGATTCTGTCTGCTGCCATCCCTCAAGTTCAAGAGCTAATACATCCAACTGGAGCTGGAGTAACCAGTATGTGAAACCCAGTTCTCCTTAAAACAGGAGAACAGGGTTTTTTCAACAAAAAAGTTGAAAGGGTGAGCTGTTGACTTCTTAATGATTTGTAAATAAACAGGGAAGTATCACGCCACAGGCTTATTTCTTGGTTTTAATTGAATTCAAACTGTTGTGCATTTGAGTTTTGCTAATGGGGACAGCTAGTCATTTCGCCATCAATTTTTTTGCTAGTAGTGATGATGGTGCTTATTTCTGAATTATAGCTGGGAACTCTAAACATCATTTCACACAGAAGCAAAATGAATAATTTCTGCTCCTCAATGCACATAACCACCATTTATTTCTCTGTCAACAGAATCAATCTGCAGCTTATCTATGATTAGAAAAAGGGTAACTATGTTTTATCTCATTGTAGATAATGCATTAGTGCTTTTTAAAAATTTGGAACAACGACCGTGAACTTAAATCCATCCTGTATGTCCAGTGTTTACTGGTTTATGTATATTCTTTAACACTGCAAACACTAATTCACTGGAAAGTCTATGTGCTTCCTATTCAAGCACTGCTCAACTATGAGAATGCAACCACACGGATGTTTTATCTCATTGTAGATAATGCATTAGTGCTTTTTAAAAATTTGGAACAACGACCGTGAACTTAAATCCATCCTGTATGTCCAGTGTTTAGTGGTTTATGCATATTCTTTAACACTGCAAACACTCATTTCACAGGAAAGACTACGTGCTTCCTATTCAAGCACTATTCAACTATGAGAATGCAACCACACGGCCACTGTAGGGCAGATGCACAAAGATGCACAGAACTGAAAGTCCAAGGGTTCTTGCATAATGAGAATACAATTCTGACTGCTCATTTCTATTATTTTTTTTTAATTACATACAAAAGATGTAGTCACCCCTTTGCTAGGTACTGTGCAACTCTGAGAAATGAGTCTGAAAGGACTTAATCTGTACACTTTCTCCAAACTGCAAAGAGGAAAAAAAATCCAACCAGACTCAAAGGGAGAAAGAAGTTGGTCTAAAAGCGGGCAGCACACTGGCTGGAAGAGTGACTCAGAAAAGTCTCGGGGGAATGTCATGCAAGCTGAGGAGAACAGGGAGAAAGTTTTAAAACACGTTTTATAACTGCTTTTTATTTTAAAAGGGAAAAATATTAGTGAGAGTTCTGTAGGTTTTCTATTTTATTTTCAACTGCATTTTACTATCACAGTCATTTGACTATTTTCAGCTGGGCTAGTGAATGGGAACAGAATTCATGCTCAAACAACTGATTTAAAATTCTGTTCCCTTTAAGAAAATGTGGCCACAACAAATTTGCTCTCTCCTTGTTTACTGCACTCAAGTGAAAAGCCTTCAGAAGACAAAGAGCTCTTCAATCTTATAATCTAACAAGTTTTAGGGAGAGCTACAGCAGGAAAGAACATCCAGGGTACCACTCTGAAAATCTAAAACCAAATGAAAAGACTGAATATACACATTTTAAGAATAAGATCTCAGTTCCAGCTGTCTGCACTGACTCCAATCTAAGGCACTCGTGAAGTTGTATCCTTCAATGAACTCACACTATTCCTAGAGAGCAGAAAGACTGCCAATCCACACCAATGAATCACTCTGAAACCCACAACGTAAACCTATTAGCTGGTCGAAAGGATTGTCAGGGTGCTGCACGCAGAACCAGAGAACAAAACGCTGGTTATGTGCCACAGCACGAACCTATCACATGAAAAACACACCAGGCGCCTGAGAGAGTACAAACAAGCTCGTTCAGCCTTTACCTGGAGAGCGAAGGCACGAGTTAAATATTCTGCAGGGTCCAGGCTAAAAGCCAGGACGGAAGCGAGCGCAAAGCTAGCTGTTCGGTAAAGAGCGCAGGGTTTCAATTTCTCTCGTCAAGAACCAAGAGGCTCGGAAACATCCATGAAAATGCATTTTACTGAGCCAGAAGAGCAACAAGAGAAGCCATAAAACAAAGGCTGAATGGTAGCCTTAGAAGAAAAATCAGCATGAAAAGGCTGTCAGGTAGACACAGAGCAGCAATCTAACCTACTGTGGAAATTAAGCAAAGCACTCAATGGAGCTAGCAATCCCTCTGCTCAAATATTTAAGGAAAAACTCAGTCCTGTTTACCTGGCGGGGAAGAGCAGCATGCCATGCAATTCTCACCAGCAGCTATGTTCGGCAACCAGAGGAAGAGCAGGGCCACTAATCAATTTTAAAGAAAGGAAATACTTAAAAAACCAAGCCTGATGGAAAAGGGGCTGGACAGGATTTCACACATCCCTACCTTCTAACGCAAGGCTGCTCCTGAATTTCCCAAACACAAAGCCCTTGGAATTATAAGCAATTCCAACACTTCTCAGGTAAGCTGAAACTGGAACTGACTTACAATTCATTCACTGACAAAACTTTGGCAAACTCTGGACGCATCATTCCCAGCACAGGTCCTGCTCCTATGTGTTCCTGGGAATCAGGAACCTGTAACAGGCACTTTCCAAAACGATACGCTTATTCCCAAAACATGTTCTATTTAGCTGAGTTCAGTACAGAAACTATTACAGGGATATAAACCACAACTTGGTTTTGGTGGTTTGATAGGAAGAGGTCTATCTAGGTCTAGGCCTATCCTGTTAGTGCTACTTTTAACAACCAAGTATGATGCATGAATATGGAGAAGCAGCAAACACATTACAAGATGTTAAGGAATCAAGAGGAATTGCTCAAAACCCATCTAGGACAAAGAAAAGATTGGAAAATGGAGATCAGAAACACAGACAGAAATACAAACAACGCATGACTAGAGAGAGAAGTTGAAAAAATAGGGATGTCTGGAAATACACGATTAAAAAACCAGATGCAAAGTATGTTTGGCAAATAACAACACGAGGAGGGATCTACAGTTGGCACTCATCAGTACACTTGTCAGGGCTTCTGCCCCAGACAGCAGCCAAAAGAACAGAGGATCAAACCCCCCACAGTGTAACACCACAGAGCACAGCCGAGCCAGCCTTTCCCAGCTCCCAGGCATCAAGCAGAAAGTTCACAAAAAAATACATATTCAAAAGGTATTATGAACAGATAAAGAATTAATCACGCTCACATTAGCATTACTAGAGAAAAAAGGTCAAGATAACCTTCCTGAACTTCAGCTGCATCCGTCAAATAATAAAAAAAATAGAGACAGGATGCTTCAGAGCACTCTGCACAGAACAATCTTGCTCTGGCCAGGAGAGAAGCGTAGGTCATCCAGTCTCTTTCCATCCCTAATACCCTTGTTCCTTTAAATAATCAGCCACTATCTGTAAATCTTTATTAAGAGCTCAACCCTCTGATCATGTGGAGTATAATTCTCCAAGTATTCCCAGCTCTGCAAAAGACTTGCTATTGCCTATGCATCTTACGAAGACTGGTTAAGTCTATGTTTTGAGTAGCAATTAAAATGGCTTTTTAGATTTTTCTAGCACTTCCATAGAGAAAGCCTGTAGCAAATTACAAGCCTTAAATCTTACTAAAATTGCAAAAAATCTTAGTAGCAAGTGTTGCCTGCCACACAACAAAACCCTCCTTGCTGAAGAAGGCAAGCAGGAAAAGAAGAAAGGAGGAGCACCAGCAAATTAACAGTTACGGTACCACCTTACACAAAACTGCCTAACTGCTCCAAAAGGTCTTTGCTTTCACACGAGCTGCACCAAGTTACAGTTTCCCCACTCCCTCTGCCCCATTTAGAGGGGAAACAGGTTTGCCTCCAGTTCCCTCCCTCCTTTCTGCCTGCTCCTTCAGACACCCCGTCGTACAGCCTGGTCACAACTCAGGGCATCCTACTGACAGCACAGGGTGGCAGAGAGGCTGGTGAAAATCCCTCCAGGAGGAAGCACCCTCCTAAGTCGTGCCTATGCAGGAAACTGTAGGTTGGAACACGCTTCTGCAGCACTGATTTAGCCAACCCATCTCTGGACCTGTTTGCCCTTGATAATACTTTTTGTTGAGGTCTGTACAGTATTGTCTTGGAAAAAAAGTCATTAAAAAATAAACATTAAGCTTAAAATTCTTCTATCCCCCTCCTGCCGAGAGCTAAACCCCAGTACTCACGCTACTATCCCACGAGACTTGCAAGTCCTCCACCTCAAATCTAACCTCCACTGAGCTGTGGGGTGCAAGAGGAGCAGGATGCTGGGCTGCTCCCCAAATAACTCCTCACTCAACAGCAGATCTGTCTTACCACACAGCCTACCTCTCCTTTACTCCAGTTAGTTCGACTCTTGAGCATCATGTTATAAAGAGAATTGTGACTGTCATAACGGGCAAAGTAAGGAAACAAAGTTAAGCAGCCTAAAATACTCTTCAGAAGACCCCAAAACTCTACTGATCGAGACAAGACCAATTCTTTTTTGAAAGCACAAATAGTTGTTCACCACCTTTAGCATTATTTTGGTATCAAGCAGATTTTTCTAAAGTTTCTGGAAAAGATTTGAAAAATTACCCGTAACAGATCGGTTGATGATGGCCTTTCCTGAGGTATTTTCTGTAAGCAGTAATCAACAAATCCCCTAAAGGAGTCTGACCTGCAAATCAAAAAAAAAAGAAGTTCTAAATGAAAAAGCAGCTTAGGATCTGGAATACGCACAGACATACTAGCACAGAGCAAAAGGAAAGAACAAATCAGTCAAGGTTTAAGTTCTAGGGCAGAGAAATTCACTGGGCTTTTCCAAAGTCTGAGTGAGTTGATCCCACCAGTTCTTTCAATAGTTGAAGAGTGTTGAAGCAAACGTTATTCCTAACCATAAACTAGAACCAACCAAGAACTCGGTGTACCAGTCACTATTTTCAATTTACTTCAACTACTTCAAAACAGATGACAAGGAGATTATTGGTAGGCCCAGAAACAGTTAGCTGACAAACGGCACTCTCTTCTCTAGAGCCTTCCCACTATTTCTGACACTGACGCAGTAAAGGGTCTTGATACAACGCACAGTCCAACAAAACTTTAGACTATATATGAGGTTGTGTCACAACTGGGAAGAAAACTGATCTTCTAGGTGCCACTGAACTCAGAAGCAGCATAAAAGGCACCTTGCTTACTCCCTGTGTTCTCCAAGCCAGGAAGAGCAAACAGGTGACTGTAAACAGACTGCCTGCAGTCACAAATCCTGTCTCGTAGACCGCAGTCGTTAGTTGTCTCAACGCTGCACTGCACATTCTGCACAGAAGGACATGGGTATCACTGTGCAGACACGAGACCAAGCACTTTGACTCTTGAAAAGTGGACAAAATAGAGGTGAGGAAATAAGGAAACTGGAGTGGTTTTGATAAAATGATTAGCAAAGACATAATTATGCTGCCTCCATGTCTAGCAGGGTTACTGGGGGAACTTCACACCTCTCCAGGGGCCATTGTTGCAAGCCACTGGCAGAGTCTGCCAAGCAGCACTGGACAGCTACATCCCACTCATGGGTACAGACACCAGGAAACGGGGCAAGCCCTTTGCTGCCACAGAATAACAAAGCACCAAAGCTCAGACTCTGGAACAAGCCTCTGCATGGAGAGTGTTTACTGGCCACAGAGCTCTGATGGCTTTTCAAGTCACTCACTGAAAATAAATCTAATTACCTCTATATTCTGTGTACCTCTCCCTGCCCTTTCTCCACATTTCAGCAGCACTACAATGCTACCAACTCTCCTGTCAGGGGTCTTTTGCAGCTGGAAGCTTTGCTGATGCTGAGCTACGCCTGGCTTAATGCAGCCAAGGATATTTTAATTCCTACAGCATCTACAGCCTCATAATTAACACCTCCACACACTGAGATTATAGCACAGCCAAAGCAACAGCAGGTCAAAATCAAGCCTGCCTACACAGGAGCAGTATTTGAGAACGCAGTCAAACCGCTACCCTGCGACAAAGACTTCTTGTCAGCCTTTAACCCTGCAGAGAGTGTTGCAGAGCATTTTCAGGGAAACAAACAAGAAAATAATCCGGTAACGGTTCTCTTACCATTCATCTGACTGTAACATAGGGGAATCGTTCTGGGCTATGTGATATAAGGCACTCATTGCATTCATGTTGAAAAGCGGGGGCTTCCTTTCAGCTGGAAAGAGAAGAGAAAGGTGTGATAAGGCAGTCTGGAAAGAAAAGGAGAGAGATATGGAAGTATGAGCAGGGTATCAGTGCTGAATCAGTAGCTCATTACTGTCATCATAACATTTTAAGCTAATGATTTTAATATTCTAGGTTAGACCAGGACAACCACTCAAGAAAAGCTGTTCCTCACTTGAAGAGGGGGATGACGAAAACCAAAGAGAACAGGATGCAAATTGTACAGAAACATTTCCAGTAGATTTTATCTTAACTGCAACGTTTCACACCTGATCTGCTAAGCTAAAAATCAGCAGAAGCTGACTAAGACAGAGCTTAGGCATACAGCGTGGCAGGGCTAGGACATTTACGTATCAATCCCTACAGGTCTTCGACACACTGACAAAGCATCTGTAGGAAGGAAAAATAGTAGCTGCCCGTTTCATTTGTCACTGGCAGTCACCTGCAAGTGGGACAGTTTGCCAAATCCCCTTGCCAGGTGTGTCATCAACTCCCCTTAACTAGTCCTTGCACGGAGAGGACACACACCCACCAGCCCCCGACTTTTGGGAGTGCAGCAGATCTCTGACAGACACTGAGGAAGGCTAGTTTTCACCACCCCCTAAGGTCAGTCATGCCAACCAGCCAACAATGCCAGGATTTTTACGCTCGGGTCAGAGCAGTTACTTATCCCTGACATGCAGCATGCATGCAAACCACCACATTTTCTTTCCTTTAAACACTACTTACTTGGGCTACACAAAGAATCAAGACATCAGCATTCAAAGAAAGCCAGGTGGTGTTCAGCAAGAGATTTCCTCCCACTGCTACCTGACCCCGTGGTCAGTAACAGAATCATGCAAAGGCAAAGCTCTAAGTTTTTTTAAAAAGTTTAATGATTCTCAAAAGGGTTAAAAAAAAGCAAAAAGCAAATCCATCAACTCTGTAAAATGGCTTTGAGGTTCTTGATTGAAAAGTTCAATAGAAATTCTAGTATTGGGCTTTCTCCCCATTCTGTACATCCCCTTCTTTGTTATCCCATATATATTCCTAAAAAAAAATATTTTCAGTGAACTTGCCCTCACAATAAGTTCTTGATGTACTGCTGTCGAGGTAAGTGTAATCCATCCCAGGAGTATCTTTGAAAATGATGCACTCAGCACATGCAGTGTCAGTGTTCAAACGTGAAGCGCACACACCTGCCCTGTGTACCTGCTATCACATCTACATCTGCGTCAGGTTGCATGGATGCCTATCTGCCCTTTGCAGAGCAAACCCTTTTCTTCTCATGAACAGAACCTGTCCACATTGATTCGTGTCACAAACTTTCAGCTGAGATTGAAGATTTGTTTGTTTCAGAGAGTGGGGAAGTTAAATGCAGGTCCCTTCTGACACACAATTCTTAGAACATCAGTTCCCTTGAGATAACAGCCAGAACAACTGTCTCAAAACCCAGCTTGCGAAACACAGACCAGAAACCCTAGTTTCTTCCCAGACAAGGCTAGAGTCCTCTAGTTAAGGGAGTAACTGAGCACACCAGGTTAACATTAAAGCACAACTGCATTGGTGACTTGCTCTTGATTTGCCAGAGAGCAAAAGATTTAACTCAGCTGTCAGTGGTTTCCAAGTCAGGCTTTATAAAAAGAAAAAAAAACCCCAAACACCCAACTTAGGAGGAGTAAAAATCTTCCTTTTTTTCAGGACTTCCTAACAAACACTGCGGACAGTTAATTATTCACCTCAGCTGTCAAGTATTTACTCACCTAACTCAATACACGTGATCCCAAGAGACCAGACATCCACCTTCCCATCATACTGCCCCTCGTCCATAGCGAGGATCACCTCTGGTGCCATCCTGCCAACCACAATGCAAAACATGGGGGTTAGGGGATACAAACAGTGATTCCCAGCACTTCGCTTAAAATGAGACGGCTTCCTTATCTTCAGCAGCAGACCAGAACTTGGAGAGCCAGCACGGAGCCGAGTAGAGCCATGCGGAAATGAAACCACACTTGCCTGCGCTAGCAACTCTTCCAAGAGGCAGTTTAAGAAAGGAAAGTAAACAAGAGGCCAACCTGATCATCTTGCTGTTAGTGCAAGATGCTGGCACATGGGAGACCCCCACACATCTCAAAGGCATTGTCCCTGCAGGCAGACACCAAGGGCTCTGAGTCCTAAAAGCATCACTTTCACTCTCACCAGAGATGGTGGGTTTTCCATTTTCACACCAGGAGAACTTTCCAGCAGATATATGCAGCCTGTGAGTGTAGCTAAGAAAGGAACAGGGAAATCCGGAACAGTGGGGAAATACAGCGGGCCAGCATAAAGGGATGAGTGAGTGGGGGGGGAAAAAAGAAGCAGCGGGCCCAGTCTGCAAAAATTCAGCCTCTTCTGCTCTTCAAAGACGAAGCAGGCTTCCTGCCACACGGACTTGTTCAGAGATTGGGCAGTAGGTGACTCCCCCTGATGCCTGGGGCGTCTGCCACGGAGTAAGTGGAGCATAAAGCTATGCTGGCCCACGATGTCAGGAATAACTTAAGCAAGTCTCTTCAAAACAGAATGTGAGCAGCTGTGTGACTTCCAGTCTGCATGGCCAGATTAACAGGATTCCCTTTCTCCATGCCTTAGTTCCATCACCCATGGCAAGTCTTAGTAATTTTTAAGCCAGTGGCATTACCACAGTCGAAACATTAACTGGTGTCATTTCAGAGCACTGCACAGCCTACTTAGGGGCACTGAGAAAGAGCACATTTCCTGAAGAGCTGGACACAGGGATACTGGGAAAACTGCTTGGTTAATTAAGGTTTTATACCAGGTATTATTTTCAGGTTGTGAAACGCTAGAAATGGAAGACAGCAGTCTTAAAGGACTGAAGTGTTGCAAGCTTTACTCACCAGTAAGGCGTTCCCACGAAAGAGTTGGCAGGGGACACTATGGATGCAGACCCGAAGTCAGCTAGTTTCACTTGACCTGGTTCTGTTAGAAGAATATTTCCAGCTTTAATATCCCTTTAAAAGAACAAAAGAGAAGTATACTTCTGGTTACAGCAGAGTAACTTGCAAAACTTTACAAACACACAGAAGTCCACTAACTTTTTCTCAAGTATTCAGGGAAACCTGAGAATATTTAGAAATCTACTATTATGGAGAGCTAGAGAAATCAGATACAGGGTGTTTTTGGGAACAGAAGCCTGTCTGCATCCAAAAAAGGCAGAGGGTAAGGAAAGAGAAGAGGAGACGAGCCATGGTTGCAAGGTTGAGGACCCAAACTGAGATCCAAGGAAGATATATCCTAATACCCAGCTGTGACATCTTACAACGATACCAGACATGTTATTTTTAACTTTCAAGTGCCCTAGGCTGCCTTATCTTATCCTTCCTACAACTCTCAGATCATTCATATGTTAAGGAGATTAACAATAACAAAGCTACGGCAACACAAAAGGCACAAGATGCATTCAACACCTTTGGCCCCATAAATTTCTAAATTCCAGCAGTAAGTAGGTTAATTTCCAATTAACTGCCCATGAAACGCTGAGAAAGAAGATATGCAAATTGACTTAACCTAAGACACTTAGCAATGACCCTACTGAAAGTTAGGGATGAACTCATCTAAGCACCATTTATTTTCTAGGACTTGTGCAGACTTGTCTGTTAACACCTGAAATAATTTTTTCTTGCACCCATGTGATATCAAAGAATGAGGACTGCTTTCAGAAATTCAGGTTACTTACACACTGCCAGCTGAAAATCACAACAGAGTGAAAGTTTCTTAAAACCCTGATACAGCACTTCACTAACAAAGGGAAAAATTGCACACTAGGTATGCCCGAGATGCCTTTACACAGGCAAAGCTATTTGCTTTTGCAAAAGCAGAACCTCAACATAAGTGGAATATGTGTAAGGGATCCCTGACAGCCAGGCTGTATACACCATACGGTCTGGAATGTCTCTTTGCCATCTCTTCACAAAATACCGTGTATTTTATACAAAAAAATACATCAAGAAGAGTATCAACTTTCCTTATCTGGTGTTCAACTACAAGTCCTTAAACACCCAAGTCACGTATCAGTAGCTGTAGACCTCCAACAAAACCAAGTTACCGTGTACTGCCAAACTCACTCATGTCTGACTCTGAAAACTGAGGTAATTAGCTCTGTTTCCCTTCCCATGTACCTGTCTTGTATTTCCTGCAGAGGAAGAGCATGCACTGAATTATCACACAACAGCTGCAGCATGATTTGTGCATCAAGTACAAATCCAGTACCACTGTGGACCTAGAGAACAGGTAAGCTGAAAGATAAGGCTGAGAGAGTTGGGGTGTTCAGCCTGGAGAAGGGAAGGCTCCGGGGAGACCTTATAGCACCTTCCAGTACCTGAAGGGGCTACAAGGAAGCTGGGGGGGACTTTTTACAAGGGTCTGTAGTGACAGGACAAGGGGGAACGGGTACAAATTGAAAGTGGGGAGGTTTAGATTAGATATCAGGAAGAAATTCTTCCCGGAGAGGGTGGGGAGGCACTTGGACAGGTTGCCCAGAGAAGCTGTGGATGCCCCACCCCTGGAAGTGTCCAAGGCCAGGCTGGATGAGGCTTGGAGCAACCTGGCCTAGTGCAAGGTGTCCCTGCCCATGGCAGGGGGGTTGGAACTGGATGATCTTTAAGGTCCCTTCCACCCCAAACCATTCTGTGATTCTTTAAATTCAGCATGATACAAACACCGGGAAAATGCCCTTGTCTCCGCAGGGCAGCACACAGGACAGGCAAAGCTGGGATAGAAAGCCACAGAGACAGGAATTTACTTACAGTATCTCACCAGCAGAGCTGGAATCAGAACCTCTATTCCCCCGTTCCCAGGACAGCATTGCTTCAAAACTAAGTACTATGGATTTTTTTTTTTTTGGACACACGTCCTGATATGCCTTCACCTTTTGGGTCCATGCATCCGTCACTTCTGCTGGCGACAAGCACTGAAGACATCTTGTATGTGCAGGAACACAGACCCCAAAGTACAAGAGAGACAGCACAGGCTGTCCCCTCTGCCACCACCTCCACTGCCACCCTCACTGCTGAAGGCCTCAGTGGCCGCATCAGCAAACACATGGGCTAACTTTGGTTTGCCTCGTGCCTGCGGTTAGTGAGAAGATCACCTCACCCTTGGCCATCCCATGGCGTGAGGTCATCCGGCTGCAGAGGTGCCCGGGAGCTGCGGAGGGAGATGCTTTGTTCTGCGTCTCCACGAGGTGTCCCCCCTGCCCGGCATGTGCTCGCCGGCCCAGCGGAGGGTGGGGGGGCACCCAACAAGAACTAATTCTCATTAGTGTCTATACAGGGGGTTATTTACTATAAATAAGAACTAAATGCACTTCGAAAGCATGGTGTTTTTATGCTTAAGTAAGGGCAAAAACACAAAGGGCTATCAAAAATCATCTTATTCTAATTTCATAAACAGGCGTTCATGTTTAAACTAACTTTTCACCTAAACGTGATTTAACAGCCACGCACAGCTATGCCCCAAATAGTTACTCTGACAAGTGATGGGTACTTCCTGCCTCCGCAAGAGTCCCTCACCGTCTTGGCATCAGATACACCAGTTTTCTGTCTCAAGCTTGCTGGTAGGCTACAAAGGGGCTTTTAGCCTTATAAATTAGACACAAGTTGCCTCATTCTGACGATTTCCCCCCTATTCATTACACTAATTTAGTTCTTAAGTCCCTGACATACCATTATTACTCAAAATCAGACCAAAAATCCACCGCCCATAGAACTGGGACATGCAACATTTATTTATTTATTTCTGCATCTACCGTGCCATTAGGGGAAGTGACAAGCCCATCAGAGAAAGGTTTGGAAGAATAACCTTTACCAGAATTGCTTAAACATAGCAAAGCACTTTTCAGACTCCAGAGAGTGGAAGCTGGATGGACACCTAGGCAGCACGGAGCTCCAGCCTTACCTATGGATCTTACAGTGAGAGTGCAGGTAGGCCAGCCCCTGCAAGGCACCGTGGGTGATGGCAGCAATCTCCACTTCCTGAAGTGGTTTCTTGTGAACTACAGGGGGAAAAAAGAAAAAAAATATCTAGAAAAACCGTAAGTAGTTAAGTGTGATCTTTTCCTGAAAGTGTTTTTAAAGATAAGGAACCCCACCAACTATTTCATAGAACCATAAAATGGTTTGGGTTGGAAGGGACCTTAAAGACCATCCAGTTC